>NW_027462410.1:0-56157 GCF_050947455.1 Rhinoderma darwinii
ACCGTAAGTCTTAGACGCTCGATCTTGGCGGCATTCGTCTCAGCGCCTGGCAGTTAGTATAGAAGCACTGTCTTTGACTTCTCTGGATGTTTCCCAGGCGAGCTATTGACAAGTAAATCCTAGACGCTCGATCTTGGTTATTTTCGCTTTCGCGGCTGGCAGCAAAGTTCAGAACCATGTTTCTGTGAATAACTCTTGAACCGTAAGTCACAGACGCTCGCTCTTGGCTGCATTCGTTTCAGCTCGTGGCAGCCAGTCTAAAAAACACTATCTTGTACTTCTCTGGATGTTTCCCAGGCGAGCAATTGGCAGCATGTTCAGAACCACTGTTTCTGAGGCTAATTCTTGAACCGTAAGTCATAGACGCTCGATCTTGGCGGCATTCGTCTCAGCGCCTGGCAATTAGTATAGAAGCACTGTTTCCCAATGTTTCTGAGGCTAATTCTTGAACCGTAAGTCATAGACGCTAGATCTTGGCGGCATTCGTCTCAGCGCCTGGCAATTAGTATAGAAGACTGTCTTTGACTTCTCTGGATGTTTCCCAGGCGAGCTATTGACAAGTAAATCCTAGACGCTCGATCTTGGTTATTTTCGCTTTCGCGGCTGGCAGCAAAGTTCAGAACCATGTTTCTGTGAATAACTCTTGAACCGTAAGTAACAGACGCTCGCTCTTGGCTGCATTCGTTTCAGCTCGTGGCAGCCAGTCTAAAAAACACTATCTTGGACTTCTCTGGATGTTTCCCAGGCGAGCTATAGGCAGCATGTTCAGAACCACTGTTTCTGAGGCTAATTCTTGAACCGTAAGTCATAGACGCTAGATCTTGGCGGCATTCGTCTCAGCGCCTGGCAATTAGTATAGAAGCACTGTTTCCCACTGTTTCTGAGGCTAATTCTTGAACCGTAAGTCATAGACGCTAGATCTTGGCGGCATTCGTCTCAGCGCCTGGCAATTAGTATAGAAGCACTGTCTTTGACTTCTCTGGATGTTTCCCAGGCGAGCTATTGACAAGTAAATCCTAGACGCTCGATCTTGGTTATTTTCGCTTTCGCGGCTGGCAGCAAAGTTCAGAACCATGTTTCTGTGAATAACTCTTGAACCGTAAGTCACAGACGCTCGCTCTTGGCTGCATTCGTTTCAGCTCGTGGCAGCCAGTCTAAAAAACACTATCTTGGACTTCTCTGGATGTTTCCCAGACGAGCTATTGGCAGCATGTTCAGAACCACTGTTTCTGAGGCTAATTCTCGAACCGTAAGTCATAGACTCTCGATCTTGGCGGCATTCGTCTCAGCGCCTGGCAATTAGTATAGAAGCACTGTTTCCCACTGTTTCTGAGGCTAATTCTTGAACCGTAAGTCATAGACGCTAGATCTTGGCGGCATTCGTCTCAGCGCCTGGCAATTAGTATAGAAGCACTGTCTTTGACTTCTCTGGATGTTTCCCAGGCGAGCTATTGACAAGTAAATCCTAGACGCTCGATCTTGGTTATTTTCGCTTTCGCGGCTGGCAGCAAAGTTCAGAACCATGTTTCTGTGAATAACTCTTGAACCGTAAGTCACAGACGCTCGCTCTTGGCTGCATTCGTTTCAGCTCGTGGCAGCCAGTCTAAAAAACACTATCTTGGACTTCTCTGGATGTTTCCCAGACGAGCTATTGGCAGCATGTTCAGAACCACTGTTTCTGAGGCTAATTCTTGAACCGTAAGTCATAGACGCTCGATCTTGGCATCATTCGTCTCAGCGCCTGGCAATTAGTATAGAAGCACTGTTTCCCACTGTTTCTGAGGCTAATTCTTGAACCGTAAGTCATAGACGCTAGATCTTGGCGGCATTCGTCTCAGCGGCTGGCAATTAGTATAGAAGCACTGTCTTTGACTTCTCTGGATGTTTCCCAGGCGAGCTATTGACAAGTAAATCCTAGACGCTCGATCTTGGTTATTTTCGCTTTCGCGGCTGGCAGCAAAGTTCAGAACCATGTTTCTGTGAATAACTCTTGAACCGTAAGTCACAGACGCTCGCTCTCGGCTGCATTCGTTTCAGCTCGTGGCAGCCCGTCTAAAAAACACTATCTTGGACTTCTCTGGATGTTTACCAGGCGAGCTATTGGCAGCATGTTCAGAACCACTGTTTCTGAGGCTAATTCTTGAACCGTAAGTCTTAGACGCTCGATCTTGGCGGCATTCGTCTCAGCGCCTGGCAGTTAGTATAGAAGCACTGTCTTTGACTTCTCTGGATGTTTCCCAGGCGAGCTATTGACAAGTAAATCCTAGACGCTCGATCTTGGTTATTTTCGCTTTCGCGGCTGGCAGCAAAGTTCAGAACCATGTTTCTGTGAATAACTCTTGAACCGTAAGTCACAGACGCTCGCTCTTGGCTGCATTCGTTTCAGCTCGTGGCAGCCAGTCTAAAAAACACTATCTTGTACTTCTCTGGATGTTTCCCAGGCGAGCAATTGGCAGCATGTTCAGAACCACTGTTTCTGAGGCTAATTCTTGAACCGTAAGTCATAGACGCTCGATCTTGGCGGCATTCGTCTCAGCGCCTGGCAATTAGTATAGAAGCACTGTTTCCCACTGTTTCTGAGGCTAATTCTTGAACCGTAAGTCATAGACGCTAGATCTTGGCGGCATTCGTCTCAGCGCCTGGCAATTAGTATAGAAGCACTGTCTTTGACTTCTCTGGATGTTTCCCAGGCGAGCTATTGACAAGTAAATCCTAGACGCTCGATCTTGGTTATTTTCGCTTTCGCGGCTGGCAGCAAAGTTCAGAACCATGTTTCTGTGAATAACTCTTGAACCGTAAGTCACAGACGCTCGCTCTTGGCTGCATTCGTTTCAGCTCGTGGCAGCCAGTCTAAAAAACACAATCTTGGACTTCTCTGGATGTTTCCCAGACGAGCTATTGGCAGCATGTTCAGAACCACTGTTTCTGAGGCTAATTCTTGAACCGTAAGTCATAGACGCTCGATCTTGGCGGCATTCGTCTCAGCGCCTGGCAATTAGTATAGAAGCACTGTTTCCCACTGTTTCTGAGGCTAATTCTTGAACCGTAAGTCATAGACGCTAGATCTTGGCGGCATTCGTCTCAGCGCCTGGCAATTAGTATAGAAGACTGTCTTTGACTTCTCTGGATGTTTCCCAGGCGAGCTATTGACAAGTAAATCCTAGACGCTCGATCTTGGTTATTTTCGCTTTCGCGGCTGGCAGCAAAGTTCAGAACCATGTTTCTGTGAATAACTCTTGAACCGTAAGTCACAGACGCTCGCTCTTGGCTGCATTCGTTTCAGCTCGTGGCAGCCAGTCTAAAAAACACTATCTTGGACTTCTCTGGATGTTTCCCAGGCGAGCTATAGGCAGCATGTTCAGAACCACTGCTTCTGAGGCTAATTCTTGAACCGTAAGTCATAGACGCTAGATCTTGGCGGCATTCGTCTCAGCGCCTGGCAATTAGTATAGAAGCACTGTTTCCCACTGTTTCTGAGGCTAATTCTTGAACCGTAAGTCATAGACGCTAGATCTTGGCGGCATTCGTCTCAGCGCCTGGCAATTAGTATAGAAGCACTGTCTTTGACTTCTCTGGATGTTTCCCAGGCGAGCTATTGACAAGTAAATCCTAGACGCTCGATCTTGGTTATTTTCGCTTTCGCGGCTGGCAGCAAAGTTCAGAACCATGTTTCTGTGAATAACTCTTGAACCGTAAGTCACAGACGCTCGCTCTTGGCTGCATTCGTTTCAGCTCGTGGCAGCCAGTCTAAAAAACACTATCTTGGACTTCTCTGGATGTTTCCCAGACGAGCTATTGGCAGCATGTTCAGAACCACTGTTTCTGAGGCTAATTCTTGAACCGTAAGTCATAGACGCTAGATCTTGGCGGCATTCGTCTCAGCGCCTGGCAATTAGTATAGAAGCACTGTCTTTGACTTCTCTGGATGTTTCCCAGGCGAGCTATTGACAAGTAAATCCTAGACGCTCGATCTTGGTTATTTTCGCTTTCGCGGCTGGCAGCAAAGTTCAGAACCATGTTTCTGTGAATAACTCTTGAACCGTAAGTCACAGACGCTCGCTCTTGGCTGCATTCGTTTCAGCTCGTGGCAGCCAGTCTAAAAAACACCATCTTGGACTTCTCTGGATGTTTCCCAGACGAGCTATTGGCAGCATGTTCAGAACCACTGTTTCTGAGGCTAATTCTTGAACCGTAAGTCATAGACGCTCGATCTTGGCGGCATTCGTCTCAGCGCCTGGCAATTAGTATAGAAGCACTGTTTCCCACTGTTTCTGAGGCTAATTCTTGAACCGTAAGTCATAGACGCTAGATCTTGGCGGCATTCGTCTCAGCGCCTGACAATTAGTATAGAAGCACTGTCTTTGACTTCTCTGGATGTTTCCCAGGCGAGCTATTGACAAGTAAATCCTAGACGCTCGATCTTGGTTATTTTCGCTTTCGCGGCTGGCAGCAAAGTTCAGAACCATGTTTCTGTGAATAACTCTTGAACCGTAAGTCACAGACGCTCGCTCTTGGCTGCATTCGTTTCAGCTCGTGGCAGCCAGTCTAAAAAACACTATCTTGGACTTCTCTGGATGTTTCCCAGGCGAGCTATTGGCAGCATGTTCAGAACCACTGTTTCTGAGGCTAATTCTTGAACCGTAAGTCATAGACGCTCGATCTTGGCGGAATTCGTCTCAGCGCCTGGCAATTAGTATAGAAGCACTGTTTCCCACTGTTTCTGAGGCTAATTCTTGAACCGTAAGTCATAGACGCTAGATCTTGGCGGCATTCGTCTCAGCGCCTGGCAATTAGTATAGAAGCACTGTCTTTGACTTCTCTGGATGTATCCCAGGCGAGCTATTGACAAGTAAATCCTAGACGCTCGATCTTGGTTATTTTCGCTTTCGCGGCTGGCAGCAAAGTTCAGAACCATGTTTCTGTGAATAACTCTTGAACCGTAAGTCACAGACGCTCGCTCTCGGCTGCATTCGTTTCAGCTCGTGGCAGCCCGTCTAAAAAACATTATCTTGGACTTCTCTGGATGTTTACCAGTCGAGCTATTGGCAGCATGTTCAGAACCACTGTTTCTGAGGCTAATTCTTGAACCGTAAGTCTTAGACGCTCGATCTTGGCGGCATTCGTCTCAGCGCCTGGCAGTTAGTATTGAAGCACTGTCTTTGACTTCTCTGGATGTTTCCCAGGCGAGCTATTGACAAGTAAATCCTAGACGCTCGATCTTGGTTATTTTCGCTTTCGCGGCTGGCAGCAAAGTTCAGAACCATGTTTCTGTGAATAACTCTTGAACCGTAAGTCACAGACGCTCGCTCTTGGCTGCATTCGTTTCAGCTCGTGGCAGCCAGTCTAAAAAACACTATCTTGTACTTCTCTGGATGTTTCCCAGGCGAGCAATTGGCAGCATGTTCAGAACCACTGTTTCTGAGGCTAATTCTTGAACCGTAAGTCATAGACGCTCGATCTTGGCGGCATTCGTCTCAGCGCCTGGCAATTAGTATAGAAGCACTGTTTCCCACTGTTTCTGAGGCTAATTCTTGAACCGTAAGTCATAGACGCTAGATCTTGGCGGCATTCGTCTCAGCGCCTGGCAATTAGTATAGAAGACTGTCTTTGACTTCTCTGGATGTTTCCCAGGCGAGCTATTGACAAGTAAATCCTAGACGCTCGATCTTGGTTATTTTCGCTTTCGCGGCTGGCAGCAAAGTTCAGAACCATGTTTCTGTGAATAACTCTTGAACCGTAAGTCACAGACGCTCGCTCTTGGCTGCATTCGTTTCAGCTCGTGGCAGCCAGTCTAAAAAACACTATCTTGGACTTCTCTGGATGTTTCCCAGGCGAGCTATAGGCAGCATGTTCAGAACCACTGTTTCTGAGGCTAATTCTTGAACCGTAAGTCATAGACGCTAGATCTTGGCGGCATTCGTCTCAGCGCCTGGCAATTAGTATAGAAGCACTGTTTCCCACTGTTTCTGAGGCTAATTCTTGAACCGTAAGTCATAGACGCTAGATCTTGGCGGCATTCGTCTCAGCGCCTGGCAATTAGTATAGAAGCACTGTCTTTGACTTCTCTGGATGTTTCCCAGGCGAGCTATTGACAAGTAAATCCTAGACGCTCGATCTTGGTTATTTTCGCTTTCGCGGCTGGCAGCAAAGTTCAGAACCATGTTTCTGTGAATAACTCTTGAACCGTAAGTCACAGACGCTCGCTCTTGGCTGCATTCGTTTCAGCTCGTGGCAGCCAGTCTAAAAAACACTATCTTGGACTTCTCTGGATGTTTCCCAGACGAGCTATTGGCAGCATGTTCAGAACCACTGTTTCTGAGGCTAATTCTCGAACCGTAAGTCATAGACTCTCGATCTTGGCGGCATTCGTCTCAGCGCCTGGCAATTAGTATAGAAGCACTGTTTCCCACTGTTTCTGAGGCTAATTCTTGAACCGTAAGTCATAGACGCTAGATCTTGGCGGCATTCGTCTCAGCGCCTGGCAATTAGTATAGAAGCACTGTCTTTGACTTCTCTGGATGTTTCCCAGGCGAGCTATTGACAAGTAAATCCTAGACGCTCGATCTTGGTTATTTTCGCTTTCGCGGCTGGCAGCAAAGTTCAGAACCATGTTTCTGTGAATAACTCTTGAACCGTAAGTCACAGACGCTCGCTCTTGGCTGCATTCGTTTCAGCTCGTGGCAGCCAGTCTAAAAAACACTATCTTGGACTTCTCTGGATGTTTCCCAGACGAGCTATTGGCAGCATGTTCAGAACCACTGTTTCTGAGGCTAATTCTTGAACCGTAAGTCATAGACGCTCGATCTTGGCATCATTCGTCTCAGCGCCTGGCAATTAGTATAGAAGCACTGTTTCCCACTGTTTCTGAGGCTAATTCTTGAACCGTAAGTCATAGACGCTAGATCTTGGCGGCATTCGTCTCAGCGCCTGGCAATTAGTATAGAAGCACTGTCTTTGACTTCTCTGGATGTTTCCCAGGCGAGCTATTGACAAGTAAATCCTAGACGCTCGATCTTGGTTATTTTCGCTTTCGCGGCTGGCAGCAAAGTTCAGAACCATGTTTCTGTGAATAACTCTTGAACCGTAAGTCACAGACGCTCGCTCTCGGCTGCATTCGTTTCAGCTCGTGGCAGCCCGTCTAAAAAACACTATCTTGGACTTCTCTGGATGTTTACCAGGCGAGCTATTGGCAGCATGTTCAGAACCACTGTTTCTGAGGCTAATTCTTGAACCGTAAGTCTTAGACGCTCGATCTTGGCGGCATTCGTCTCAGCGCCTGGCAGTTAGTATAGAAGCACTGTCTTTGACTTCTCTGGATGTTTCCCAGGCGAGCTATTGACAAGTAAATCCTAGACGCTCGATCTTGGTTATTTTCGCTTTCGCGGCTGGCAGCAAAGTTCAGAACCATGTTTCTGTGAATAACTCTTGAACCGTAAGTCACAGACGCTCGCTCTTGGCTGCATTCGTTTCAGCTCGTGGCAGCCAGTCTAAAAAACA
This sequence comes from Rhinoderma darwinii, assembly GCF_050947455.1. NCBI lineage: Eukaryota > Metazoa > Chordata > Amphibia > Anura > Rhinodermatidae > Rhinoderma > Rhinoderma darwinii. The sequence continues at coordinate 7,498 of NW_027462410.1, forward strand.
CTATCTTGTACTTCTCTGGATGTTTCCCAGGCGAGCAATTGGCAGCATGTTCAGAACCACTGTTTCTGAGGCTAATTCTTGAACCGTAAGTCATAGACGCTCGATCTTGGCGGCATTCGTCTCAGCGCCTGGCAATTAGTATAGAAGCACTGTTTCCCACTGTTTCTGAGGCTAATTCTTGAACCGTAAGTCATAGACGCTAGATCTTGGCGGCATTCGTCTCAGCGCCTGGCAATTAGTATAGAAGCACTGTCTTTGACTTCTCTGGATGTTTCCCAGGCGAGCTATTGACAAGTAAATCCTAGACGCTCGATCTTGGTTATTTTCGCTTTCGCGGCTGGCAGCAAAGTTCAGAACCATGTTTCTGTGAATAACTCTTGAACCGTAAGTCACAGACGCTCGCTCTTGGCTGCATTCGTTTCAGCTCGTGGCAGCCAGTCTAAAAAACACTATCTTGGACTTCTCTGGATGTTTCCCAGACGAGCTATTGGCAGCATGTTCAGAACCACTGTTTCTGAGGCTAATTCTTGAACCGTAAGTCATAGACGCTCGATCTTGGCGGCATTCGTCTCAGCGCCTGGCAATTAGTATAGAAGCACTGTTTCCCACTGTTTCTGAGGCTAATTCTTGAACCGTAAGTCATAGACGCTAGATCTTGGCGGCATTCGTCTCAGCGCCTGGCAATTAGTATAGAAGACTGTCTTTGACTTCTCTGGATGTTTCCCAGGCGAGCTATTGACAAGTAAATCCTAGACGCTCGATCTTGGTTATTTTCGCTTTCGCGGCTGGCAGCAAAGTTCAGAACCATGTTTCTGTGAATAACTCTTGAACCGTAAGTCACAGACGCTCGCTCTTGGCTGCATTCGTTTCAGCTCGTGGCAGCCAGTCTAAAAAACACTATCTTGGACTTCTCTGGATGTTTCCCAGGCGAGCTATAGGCAGCATGTTCAGAACCACTGTTTCTGAGGCTAATTCTTGAACCGTAAGTCATAGACGCTAGATCTTGGCGGCATTCGTCTCAGCGCCTGGCAATTAGTATAGAAGCACTGTTTCCCACTGTTTCTGAGGCTAATTCTTGAACCGTAAGTCATAGACGCTAGATCTTGGCGGCATTCGTCTCAGCGCCTGGCAATTAGTATAGAAGCACTGTCTTTGACTTCTCTGGATGTTTCCCAGGCGAGCTATTGACAAGTAAATCCTAGACGCTCGATCTTGGTTATTTTCGCTTTCGCGGCTGGCAGCAAAGTTCAGAACCATGTTTCTGTGAATAACTCTTGAACCGTAAGTCACAGACGCTCGCTCTTGGCTGCATTCGTTTCAGCTCGTGGCAGCCAGTCTAAAAAACACTATCTTGGACTTCTCTGGATGTTTCCCAGACGAGCTATTGGCAGCATGTTCAGAACCACTGTTTCTGAGGCTAATTCTTGAACCGTAAGTCATAGACGCTAGATCTTGGCGGCATTCGTCTCAGCGCCTGGCAATTAGTATAGAAGACTGTCTTTGACTTCTCTGGATGTTTCCCAGGCGAGCTATTGACAAGTAAATCCTAGACGCTCGATCTTGGTTATTTTCGCTTTCGCGGCTGGCAGCAAAGTTCAGAACCATGTTTCTGTGAATAACTCTTGAACCGTAAGTCACAGACGCTCGCTCTTGGCTGCATTCGTTTCAGCTCGTGGCAGCCAGTCTAAAAAACACTATCTTGGACTTCTCTGGATGTTTCCCAGGCGAGCTATAGGCAGCATGTTCAGAACCACTGTTTCTGAGGCTAATTCTTGAACCGTAAGTCAAAGACGCTAGATCTTGGCGGCATTCGTCTCAGCGCCTGGCAATTAGTATAGAAGCACTGTTTCCCACTGTTTCTGAGGCTAATTCTTGAACCGTAAGTCATAGACGCTAGATCTTGGCGGCATTCGTCTCAGCGCCTGGCAATTAGTATAGAAGCACTGTCTTTGACTTCTCTGGATGTTTCCCAGGCGAGCTATTGACAAGTAAATCCTAGACGCTCGATCTTGGTTATTTTCGCTTTCGCGGCTGGCAGCAAAGTTCAGAACCATGTTTCTGTGAATAACTCTTGAACCGTAAGTCACAGACGCTCGCTCTTGGCTGCATTCGTTTCAGCTCGTGGCAGCCAGTCTAAAAAACACTATCTTGGACTTCTCTGGATGTTTCCCAGACGAGCTATTGGCAGCATGTTCAGAACCACTGTTTCTGAGGCTAATTCTTGAACCGTAAGTCATAGACGCTATATCTTGGCGGCATTCGTCTCAGCGCCTGGCAATTAGTATAGAAGCACTGTCTTTGACTTCTCTGGATATTTCCCAGGCGAGCTATTGACAAGTAAATCCTAGACGCTCGATCTTGGTTATTTTCGCTTTCGCGGCTGGCAGCAAAGTTCAGAACCATGTTTCTGTGAATAACTCTTGAACCGTAAGTCACAGACGCTCGCTCTTGGCTGCATTCGTTTCAGCTCGTGGCAGCCAGTCTAAAAAACACTATCTTGGACTTCTCTGGATGTTTCCCAGACGAGCTATTGGCAGCATGTTCAGAACCACTGTTTCTGAGGCTAATTCTTGAACCGTAAGTCATAGACGCTCGATCTTGGCGGCATTCGTCTCAGCGCCTGGCAATTAGTATAGAAGCACTGTTTCCCACTGTTTCTGAGGCTAATTCTTGAACCGTAAGTCATAGACGCTAGATCTTGGCGGCATTCGTCTCAGCGCCTGGCAATTAGTATAGAAGCACTGTCTTTGACTTCTCTGGATGTTTCCCAGGCGAGCTATTGACAAGTAAATCCTAGACGCTCGATCTTGGTTATTTTCGCTTTCGCGGCTGGCAGCAAAGTTCAGAACCATGTTTCTGTGAATAACTCTTGAACCGTAAGTCACAGACGCTCGCTCTTGGCTGCATTCGTTTCAGCTCGTGGCAGCCAGTCTAAAAAACACTATCTTGGACTTCTCTGGATGTTTCCCAGGCGAGCTATTGGCAGCATGTTCAGAACCACTGTTTCTGAGGCTAATTCTTGAACCGTAAGTCATAGACGCTCGATCTTGGCGGAATTCGTCTCAGCGCCTGGCAATTAGTATAGAAGCACTGTTTCCCACTGTTTCTGAGGCTAATTCTTGAACCGTAAGTCATAGACGCTAGATCTTGGCGGCATTCGTCTCAGCGCCTGGCAATTAGTATAGAAGCACTGTCTTTGACTTCTCTGGATGTATCCCAGGCGAGCTATTGACAAGTAAATCCTAGACGCTCGATCTTGGTTATTTTCGCTTTCGCGGCTGGCAGCAAAGTTCAGAACCATGTTTCTGTGAATAACTCTTGAACCGTAAGTCACAGACGCTCGCTCTCGGCTGCATTCGTTTCAGCTCGTGGCAGCCCGTCTAAAAAACATTATCTTGGACTTCTCTGGATGTTTACCAGTCGAGCTATTGGCAGCATGTTCAGAACCACTGTTTCTGAGGCTAATTCTTGAACCGTAAGTCTTAGACGCTCGATCTTGGCGGCATTCGTCTCAGCGCCTGGCAGTTAGTATAGAAGCACTGTCTTTGACTTCTCTGGATGTTTCCCAGGCGAGCTATTGACAAGTAAATCCTAGACGCTCGATCTTGGTTATTTTCGCTTTCGCGGCTGGCAGCAAAGTTCAGAACCATGTTTCTGTGAATAACTCTTGAACCGTAAGTCACAGACGCTCGCTCTTGGCTGCATTCGTTTCAGCTCGTGGCAGCCAGTCTAAAAAACACTATCTTGTACTTCTCTGGATGTTTCCCAGGCGAGCAATTGGCAGCATGTTCAGAACCACTGTTTCTGAGGCTAATTCTTGAACCGTAAGTCATAGACGCTCGATCTTGGCGGCATTCGTCTCAGCGCCTGGCAATTAGTATAGAAGCACTGTTTCCCACTGTTTCTGAGGCTAATTCTTGAACCGTAAGTCATAGACGCTAGATCTTGGCGGCATTCGTCTCAGCGCCTGGCAATTAGTATAGAAGACTGTCTTTGACTTCTCTGGATGTTTCCCAGGCGAGCTATTGACAAGTAAATCCTAGACGCTCGATCTTGGTTATTTTCGCTTTCGCGGCTGGCAGCAAAGTTCAGAACCATGTTTCTGTGAATAACTCTTGAACCGTAAGTCACAGACGCTCGCTCTTGGCTGCATTCGTTTCAGCTCGTGGCAGCCAGTCTAAAAAACACTATCTTGGACTTCTCTGGATGTTTCCCAGACGAGCTATTGGCAGCATGTTCAGAACCACTGTTTCTGAGGCTAATTCTCGAACCGTAAGTCATAGACTCTCGATCTTGGCGGCATTCGTCTCAGCGCCTGGCAATTAGTATAGAAGCACTGTTTCCCACTGTTTCTGAGGCTAATTCTTGAACCGTAAGTCATAGACGCTAGATCTTGGCGGCATTCGTCTCAGCGCCTGGCAATTAGTATAGAAGCACTGTCTTTGACTTCTCTGGATGTTTCCCAGGCGAGCTATTGACAAGTAAATCCTAGACGCTCGATCTTGGTTATTTTCGCTTTCGCGGCTGGCAGCAAAGTTCAGAACCATGTTTCTGTGAATAACTCTTGAACCGTAAGTCACAGACGCTCGCTCTTGGCTGCATTCGTTTCAGCTCGTGGCAGCCAGTCTAAAAAACACTATCTTGGACTTCTCTGGATGTTTCCCAGACGAGCTATTGGCAGCATGTTCAGAACCACTGTTTCTGAGGCTAATTCTTGAACCGTAAGTCATAGACGCTCGATCTTGGCATCATTCGTCTCAGCGCCTGGCAATTAGTATAGAAGCACTGTTTCCCACTGTTTCTGAGGCTAATTCTTGAACCGTAAGTCATAGACGCTAGATCTTGGCGGCATTCGTCTCAGCGCCTGGCAATTAGTATAGAAGCACTGTCTTTGACTTCTCTGGATGTTTCCCAGGCGAACTATTGACAAGTAAATCCTAGACGCTCGATCTTGGTTATTTTCGCTTTCGCGGCTGGCAGCAAAGTTCAGAACCATGTTTCTGTGAATAACTCTTGAACCGTAAGTCACAGACGCTCGCTCTTGGCTGCATTCGTTTCAGCTCGTGGCAGCCAGTCTAAAAAACACTATCTTGGACTTCTCTGGATGTTTCCCAGGCGAGCTATTGGCAGCATGTTCAGAACCACTGTTTCTGAGGCTAATTCTTGAACCGTAAGTCATAGACGCTCGATCTTGGCGGAATTCGTCTCAGCGCCTGGCAATTAGTATAGAAGCACTGTTTCCCACTGTTTCTGAGGCTAATTCTTGAACCGTAAGTCTTAGACGCTCGATCTTGGCGGCATTCGTCTCAGCGCCTGGCAGTTAGTATAGAAGCACTGTCTTTGACTTCTCTGGATGTTTCCCAGGCGAGCTATTGACAAGTAAATCCTAGACGCTCGATCTTGGTTATTTTCGCTTTCGCGGCTGGCAGCAAAGTTCAGAACCATGTTTCTGTGAATAACTCTTGAACCGTAAGTCACAGACGCTCGCTCTTGGCTGCATTCGTTTCAGCTCGTGGCAGCCAGTCTAAAAAACACTATCTTGTACTTCTCTGGATGTTTCCCAGGCGAGCAATTGGCAGCATGTTCAGAACCACTGTTTCTGAGGCTAATTCTTGAACCGTAAGTCATAGACGCTCGATCTTGGCGGCATTCGTCTCAGCGCCTGGCAATTAGTATAGAAGCACTGTTTCCCACTGTTTCTGAGGCTAATTCTTGAACCGTAAGTCATAGACGCTAGATCTTGGCGGCATTCGTCTCAGCGCCTGGCAATTAGTATAGAAGCACTGTCTTTGACTTCTCTGGATGTTTCCCAGGCGAGCTATTGACAAGTAAATCCTAGACGCTCGATCTTGGTTATTTTCGCTTTCGCGGCTGGCAGCAAAGTTCAGAACCATGTTTCTGTGAATAACTCTTGAACCGTAAGTCACAGACGCTCGCTCTTGGCTGCATTCGTTTCAGCTCGTGGCAGCCAGTCTAAAAAACACTATCTTGGACTTCTCTGGATGTTTCCCAGGCGAGCTATTGGCAGCATGTTCAGAACCACTGTTTCTGAGGCTAATTCTTGAACCGTAAGTCATAGACGCTCGATCTTGGCGGAATTCGTCTCAGCGCCTGGCAATTAGTATAGAAGCACTGTTTCCCACTGTTTCTGAGGCTAATTCTTGAACCGTAAGTCTTAGACGCTCGATCTTGGCGGCATTCGTCTCAGCGCCTGGCAGTTAGTATAGAAGCACTGTCTTTGACTTCTCTGGATGTTTCCCAGGCGAGCTATTGACAAGTAAATCCTAGACGCTCGATCTTGGTTATTTTCGCTTTCGCGGCTGGCAGCAAAGTTCAGAACCATGTTTCTGTGAATAACTCTTGAACCGTAAGTCACAGACGCTCGCTCTTGGCTGCATTCGTTTCAGCTCGTGGCAGCCAGTCTAAAAAACACTATCTTGGACTTCTCTGGATGTTTCCCAGGCGAGCTATAGGCAGCATGTTCAGAACCACTGTTTCTGAGGCTAATTCTTGAACCGTAAGTCATAGACGCTAGATCTTGGCGGCATTCGTCTCAGCGCCTGGCAATTAGTATAGAAGCACTGTTTCCCACTGTTTCTGAGGCTAATTCTTGAACCGTAAGTCATAGACGCTAGATCTTGGCGGCATTCGTCTCAGCGCCTGGCAATTAGTATAGAAGCACTGTCTTTGACTTCTCTGGATGTTTCCCAGGCGAGCTATTGACAAGTAAATCCTAGACGCTCGATCTTGGTTATTTTCGCTTTCGCGGCTGGCAGCAAAGTTCAGAACCATGTTTCTGTGAATAACTCTTGAACCGTAAGTCACAGACGCTCGCTCTTGGCTGCATTCGTTTCAGCTCGTGGCAGCCAGTCTAAAAAACACTATCTTGGACTTCTCTGGATGTTTCCCAGACGAGCTATTGGCAGCATGTTCAGAACCACTGTTTCTGAGGCTAATTCTTGAACCGTAAGTCATAGACGCTCGATCTTGGCGGCATTCGTCTCAGCGCCTGGCAATTAGTATAGAAGCACTGTTTCCCACTGTTTCTGAGGCTAATTCTTGAACCGTAAGTCATAGACGCTAGATCTTGGCGGCATTCGTCTCAGCGCCTGGCAATTAGTATAGAAGCACTGTCTTTGACTTCTCTGGATGTTTCCCAGGCGAGCTATTGACAAGTAAATCCTAGACGCTCGTTCTTGGTTATTTTCGCTTTCGCGGCTGGCAGCAAAGTTCAGAACCATGTTTCTGTGAATAACTCTTGAACCGTAAGTCACAGACGCTCGCTCTTGGCTGCATTCGTTTCAGCTCGTGGCAGCCAGTCTAAAAAACACTATCTTGGACTTCTCTGGATGTTTCCCAGGCGAGCTATTGGCAGCATGTTCAGAACCACTGTTTCTGAGGCTAATTCTTGAACCGTAAGTCATAGACGCTCGATCTTGGCGGAATTCGTCTCAGCGCCTGGCAATTAGTATAGAAGCACTGTTTCCCACTGTTTCTGAGGCTAATTCTTGAACCGTAAGTCATAGACGCTAGATCTTGGCGGCATTCGTTTCAGCGCCTGGCAATTAGTATAGAAGCACTGTCTTTGACTTCTCTGGATGTATCCCAGGCGAGCTATTGACAAGTAAATCCTAGACGCTCGATCTTGGTTATTTTCGCTTTCGCGGCTGGCAGCAAAGTTCAGAACCATGTTTCTGTGAATAACTCTTGAACCGTAAGTCACAGACGCTCGCTCTCGGCTGCATTCGTTTCAGCTCGTGGCAGCCCGTCTAAAAAACACTATCTTGGACTTCTCTGGATGTTTACCAGGCGAGCTATTCGCAGCATGTTCAGAACCACTGTTTCTGAGGCTAATTCTTGAACCGTAAGTCTTAGACGCTCGATCTTGGCGGCATTCGTCTCAGCGCCTGGCAATTAGTATAGAAGACTGTCTTTGACTTCTCTGGATGTTTCCCAGGCGAGCTATTGACAAGTAAATCCTAGACGCTCGATCTTGGTTATTTTCGCTTTCGCGGCTGGCAGCAAAGTTCAGAACCATGTTTCTGTGAATAACTCTTGAACCGTAAGTCACAGACGCTCGCTCTTGGCTGCATTCGTTTCAGCTCGTGGCAGCCAGTCTAAAAAACACTATCTTGGACTTCTCTGGATGTTTCCCAGGCGAGCTATAGGCAGCATGTTCAGAACCACTGTTTCTGAGGCTAATTCTTGAACCGTAAGTCATAGACGCTAGATCTTGGCGGCATTCGTCTCAGCGCCTGGCAATTAGTATAGAAGCACTGTTTCCCACTGTTTCTGAGGCTAATTCTTGAACCGTAAGTCATAGACGCTAGATCTTGGCGGCATTCGTCTCAGCGCCTGGCAATTAGTATAGAAGCACTGTCTTTGACTTCTCTGGATGTTTCCCAGGCGAGCTATTGACAAGTAAATCCTAGACGCTCGATCTTGGTTATTTTCGCTTTCGCGGCTGGCAGCAAAGTTCAGAACCATGTTTCTGTGAATAACTCTTGAACCGTAAGTCACAGACGCTCGCTCTTGGCTGCATTCGTTTCAGCTCGTGGCAGCCAGTCTAAAAAACACTATCTTGGACTTCTCTGGATGTTTCCCAGACGAGCTATTGGCAGCATGTTCAGAACCACTGTTTCTGAGGCTAATTCTTGAACCGTAAGTCATAGACGCTAGATCTTGGCGGCATTCGTCTCAGCGCCTGGCAATTAGTATAGAAGCACTGTCTTTGACTTCTCTGGATATTTCCCAGGCGAGCTATTGACAAGTAAATCCTAGACGCTCGATCTTGGTTATTTTCGCTTTCGCGGCTGGCAGCAAAGTTCAGAACCATGTTTCTGTGAATAACTCTTGAACCGTAAGTCACAGACGCTCGCTCTTGGCTGCATTCGTTTCAGCTCGTGGCAGCCAGTCTAAAAAACACTATCTTGGACTTCTCTGGATGTTTCCCAGACGAGCTATTGGCAGCATGTTCAGAACCACTGTTTCTGAGGCTAATTCTTGAACCGTAAGTCATAGACGCTCGATCTTGGCGGCATTCGTCTCAGCGCCTGGCAATTAGTATAGAAGCACTGTTTCCCACTGTTTCTGAGGCTAATTCTTGAACCGTAAGTCATAGACGCTAGATCTTGGCGGCATTCGTCTCAGCGCCTGGCAATTAGTATAGAAGCACTGTCTTTGACTTCTCTGGATGTTTCCCAGGCGAGCTATTGACAAGTAAATCCTAGACGCTCGATCTTGGTTATTTTCGCTTTCGCGGCTGGCAGCAAAGTTCAGAACCATGTTTCTGTGAATAACTCTTGAACCGTAAGTCACAGACGCTCGCTCTTGGCTGCATTCGTTTCAGCTCGTGGCAGCCAGTCTAAAAAACACTATCTTGGACTTCTCTGGATGTTTCCCAGGCGAGCTATTGGCAGCATGTTCAGAACCACTGTTTCTGAGGCTAATTCTTGAACCGTAAGTCATAGACGCTCGATCTTGGCGGAATTCGTCTCAGCGCCTGGCAATTAGTATAGAAGCACTGTTTCCCACTGTTTCTGAGGCTAATTCTTGAACCGTAAGTCATAGACGCTAGATCTTGGCGGCATTCGTCTCAGCGCCTGGCAATTAGTATAGAAGCACTGTCTTTGACTTCTCTGGATGTATCCCAGGCGAGCTATTGACAAGTAAATCCTAGACGCTCGATCTTGGTTATTTTCGCTTTCGCGGCTGGCAGCAAAGTTCAGAACCATGTTTCTGTGAATAACTCTTGAACCGTAAGTCACAGACGCTCGCTCTCGGCTGCATTCGTTTCAGCTCGTGGCAGCCCGTCTAAAAAACATTATCTTGGACTTCTCTGGATGTTTACCAGTCGAGCTATTGGCAGCATGTTCAGAACCACTGTTTCTGAGGCTAATTCTTGAACCGTAAGTCTTAGACGCTCGATCTTGGCGGCATTCGTCTCAGCGCCTGGCAGTTAGTATAGAAGCACTGTCTTTGACTTCTCTGGATGTTTCCCAGGCGAGCTATTGACAAGTAAATCCTAGACGCTCGATCTTGGTTATTTTCGCTTTCGCGGCTGGCAGCAAAGTTCAGAACCATGTTTCTGTGAATAACTCTTGAACCGTAAGTCACAGACGCTCGCTCTTGGCTGCATTCGTTTCAGCTCGTGGCAGCCAGTCTAAAAAACACTATCTTGTACTTCTCTGGATGTTTCCCAGGCGAGCAATTGGCAGCATGTTCAGAACCACTGTTTCTGAGGCTAATTCTTGAACCGTAAGTCATAGACGCTCGATCTTGGCGGCATTCGTCTCAGCGCCTGGCAATTAGTATAGAAGCACTGTTTCCCACTGTTTCTGAGGCTAATTCTTGAACCGTAAGTCATAGACGCTAGATCTTGGCGGCATTCGTCTCAGCGCCTGGCAATTAGTATAGAAGACTGTCTTTGACTTCTCTGGATGTTTCCCAGGCGAGCTATTGACAAGTAAATCCTAGACGCTCGATCTTGGTTATTTTCGCTTTCGCGGCTGGCAGCAAAGTTCAGAACCATGTTTCTGTGAATAACTCTTGAACCGTAAGTCACAGACGCTCGCTCTTGGCTGCATTCGTTTCAGCTCGTGGCAGCCAGTCTAAAAAACACTATCTTGGACTTCTCTGGATGTTTCCCAGGCGAGCTATAGGCAGCATGTTCGGAACCACTGTTTCTGAGGCTAATTCTTGAACCGTAAGTCATAGACGCTAGATCTTGGCGGCATTCGTCTCAGCGCCTGGCAATTAGTATAGAAGCACTGTTTCCCACTGTTTCTGAGGCTAATTCTTGAACCGTAAGTCATAGACGCTAGATCTTGGCGGCATTCGTCTCAGCGCCTGGCAATTAGTATAGAAGCACTGTCTTTGACTTCTCTGGATGTTTCCCAGGCGAGCTATTGACAAGTAAATCCTAGACGCTCGATCTTGGTTATTTTCGCTTTCGCGGCTGGCAGCAAAGTTCAGAACCATGTTTCTGTGAATAACTCTTGAACCGTAAGTCACAGACGCTCGCTCTTGGCTGCATTCGTTTCAGCTCGTGGCAGCCAGTCTAAAAAACACTATCTTGGACTTCTCTGGATGTTTCCCAGACGAGCTATTGGCAGCATGTTCAGAACCACTGTTTCTGAGGCTAATTCTCGAACCGTAAGTCATAGACTCTCGATCTTGGCGGCATTCGTCTCAGCGCCTGGCAATTAGTATAGAAGCACTGTTTCCCACTGTTTCTGAGGCTAATTCTTGAACCGTAAGTCATAGACGCTAGATCTTGGCGGCATTCGTCTCAGCGCCTGGCAATTAGTATAGAAGCACTGTCTTTGACTTCTCTGGATGTTTCCCAGGCGAGCTATTGACAAGTAAATCCTAGACGCTCGATCTTGGTTATTTTCGCTTTCGCGGCTGGCAGCAAAGTTCAGAACCATGTTTCTGTGAATAACTCTTGAACCGTAAGTCACAGACGCTCGCTCTTGGCTGCATTCGTTTCAGCTCGTGGCAGCCAGTCTAAAAAACACTATCTTGGACTTCTCTGGATGTTTCCCAGACGAGCTATTGGCAGCATGTTCAGAACCACTGTTTCTGAGGCTAATTCTTGAACCGTAAGTCATAGACGCTCGATCTTGGCATCATTCGTCTCAGCGCCTGGCAATTAGTATAGAAGCACTGTTTCCCACTGTTTCTGAGGCTAATTCTTGAACCGTAAGTCATAGACGCTAGATCTTGGCGGCATTCGTCTCAGCGCCTGGCAATTAGTATAGAAGCACTGTCTTTGACTTCTCCGGATGTTTCCCAGGCGAGCTATTGACAAGTAAATCCTAGACGCTCGATCTTGGTTATTTTCGCTTTCGCGGCTGGCAGCAAAGTTCAGAACCATGTTTCTGTGAATAACTCTTGAACCGTAAGTCACAGACGCTCGCTCTTGGCTGCATTCGTTTCAGCTCGTGGCAGCCAGTCTAAAAAACACTATCTTGGACTTCTCTGGATGTTTCCCAGGCGAGCTATTGGCAGCATGTTCAGAACCACTGTTTCTGAGGCTAATTCTTGAACCGTAAGTCATAGACGCTCGATCTTGGCGGAATTCGTCTCAGCGCCTGGCAATTAGTATAGAAGCACTGTTTCCCACTGTTTCTGAGGCTAATTCTTGAACCGTAAGTCTTAGACGCTCGATCTTGGCGGCATTCGTCTCAGCGCCTGGCAGTTAGTATAGAAGCACTGTCTTTGACTTCTCTGGATGTTTCCCAGGCGAGCTATTGACAAGTAAATCCTAGACGCTCGATCTTGGTTATTTTCGCTTTCGCGGCTGGCAGCAAAGTTCAGAACCATGTTTCTGTGAATAACTCTTGAACCGTAAGTCACAGACGCTCGCTCTTGGCTGCATTCGTTTCAGCTCGTGGCAGCCAGTCTAAAAAACACTATCTTGTACTTCTCTGGATGTTTCCCAGGCGAGCAATTGGCAGCATGTTCAGAACCACTGTTTCTGAGGCTAATTCTTGAACCGTAAGTCATAGACGCTCGATCTTGGCGGCATTCGTCTCAGCGCCTGGCAATTAGTATAGAAGCACTGTTTCCCACTGTTTCTGAGGCTAATTCTTGAACCGTAAGTCATAGACGCTAGATCTTGGCGGCATTCGTCTCAGCGCCTGGCAATTAGTATAGAAGACTGTCTTTGACTTCTCTGGATGTTTCCCAGGCGAGCTATTGACAAGTAAATCCTAGACGCTCGATCTTGGTTATTTTCGCTTTCGCGGCTGGCAGCAAAGTTCAGAACCATGTTTCTGTGAATAACTCTTGAACCGTAAGTCACAGACGCTCGCTCTTGGCTGCATTCGTTTCAGCTCGTGGCAGCCAGTCTAAAAAACACTATCTTGGACTTCTCTGGATGTTTCCCAGGCGAGCTATAGGCAGCATGTTCAGAACCACTGTTTCTGAGGCTAATTCTTGAACCGTAAGTCATAGACGCTAGATCTTGGCGGCATTCGTCTCAGCGCCTGGCAATTAGTATAGAAGCACTGTTTCCCACTGTTTCTGAGGCTAATTCTTGAACCGTAAGTCATAGACGCTAGATCTTGGCGGCATTCGTCTCAGCGCCTGGCAATTAGTATAGAAGCACTGTCTTTGACTTCTCTGGATGTTTCCCAGGCGAGCTATTGACAAGTAAATCCTAGACGCTCGATCTTGGTTATTTTCGCTTTCGCGGCTGGCAGCAAAGTTCAGAACCATGTTTCTGTGAATAACTCTTGAACCGTAAGTCACAGACGCTCGCTCTTGGCTGCATTCGTTTCAGCTCGTGGCAGCCAGTCTAAAAAACACTATCTTGGACTTCTCTGGATGTTTCCCAGACGAGCTATTGGCAGCATGTTCAGAACCACTGTTTCTGAGGCTAATTCTTGAACCGTAAGTCATAGACGCTCGATCTTGGCGGCATTCGTCTCAGCGCCTGGCAATTAGTATAGAAGCACTGTTTCCCACTGTTTCTGAGGCTAATTCTTGAACCGTAAGTCATAGACGCTAGATCTTGGCGGCATTCGTTTCAGCGCCTGGCAATTAGTATAGAAGCACTGTCTTTGACTTCTCTGGATGTATCCCAGGCGAGATATTGACAAGTAAATCCTAGACGCTCGATCTTGGTTATTTTCGCTTTCGCGGCTGGCAGCAAAGTTCAGAACCATGTTTCTGTGAATAACTCTTGAACCGTAAGTCACAGACGCTCGCTCTCGGCTGCATTCGTTTCAGCTCGTGGCAGCCCGTCTAAAAAACACTATCTTGGACTTCTCTGGATGTTTACCAGGCGAGCTATTCGCAGCATGTTCAGAACCACTGTTTCTGAGGCTAATTCTTGAACCGTAAGTCTTAGACGCTCGATCTTGGCGGCATTCGTCTCAGCGCCTGGCAATTAGTATAGAAGACTGTCTTTGACTTCTCTGGATGTTTCCCAGGCGAGCTATTGACAAGTAAATCCTAGACGCTCGATCTTGGTTATTTTCGCTTTCGCGGCTGGCAGCAAAGTTCAGAACCATGTTTCTGTGAATAACTCTTGAACCGTAAGTCACAGACGCTCGCTCTTGGCTGCATTCGTTTCAGCTCGTGGCAGCCAGTCTAAAAAACACTATCTTGGACTTCTCTGGATGTTTCCCAGGCGAGCTATAGGCAGCATGTTCAGAACCACTGTTTCTGAGGCTAATTCTTGAACCGTAAGTCATAGACGCTAGATCTTGGCGGCATTCGTCTCAGCGCCTGGCAATTAGTATAGAAGCACTGTTTCCCACTGTTTCTGAGGCTAATTCTTGAACCGTAAGTCATAGACGCTAGATCTTGGCGGCATTCGTCTCAGCGCCTGGCAATTAGTATAGAAGCACTGTCTTTGACTTCTCAGGATGTTTCCCAGGCGAGCTATTGACAAGTAAATCCTAGACGCTCGATCTTGGTTATTTTCGCTTTCGCGGCTGGCAGCAAAGTTCAGAACCATGTTTCTGTGAATAACTCTTGAACCGTAAGTCACAGACGCTCGCTCTTGGCTGCATTCGTTTCAGCTCGTGGCAGCCAGTCTAAAAAACACTATCTTGGACTTCTCTGGATGTTTCCCAGACGAGCTATTGGCAGCATGTTCAGAACCACTGTTTCTGAGGCTAATTCTTGAACCGTAAGTCATAGACGCTCGATCTTGGCGGCATTCGTCTCAGCGCCTGGCAATTAGTATAGAAGCACTGTTTCCCACTGTTTCTGAGGCTAATTCTTGAACCGTAAGTCATAGACGCTAGATCTTGGCGGCATTCGTCTAAGCGCCTGGCAATTAGTATAGAAGCACTGTCTTTGACTTCTCTGGATGTTTCCCAGGCGAGCTATTGACAAGTAAATCCTAGACGCTCGATCTTGGTTATTTTCGCTTTCGCGGCTGGCAGCAAAGTTCAGAACCATGTTTCTGTGAATAACTCTTGAACCGTAAGTCACAGACGCTCGCTCTTGGCTGCATTCGTTTCAGCTCGTGGCAGCCAGTCTAAAAACACTATCTTGGACTTCTCTGGATGTTTCCCAGGCGAGCTATTGGCAGCATGTTCAGAACCACTGTTTCTGAGGCTAATTCTTGAACCGTAAGTCATAGACGCTCGATCTTGGCGGAATTCGTCTCAGCGCCTGGCAATTAGTATAGAAGCACTGTTTCCCACTGTTTCTGAGGCTAATTCTTGAACCGTAAGTCATAGACGCTAGATCTTGGCGGCATTCGTCTCAGCGCCTGGCAATTAGTATAGAAGCACTGTCTTTGACTTCTCTGGATGTATCCCAGGCGAGCTATTGACAAGTAAATCCTAGACGCTCGATCTTGGTTATTTTCGCTTTCGCGGCTGGCAGCAAAGTTCAGAACCATGTTTCTGTGAATAACTCTTGAACCGTAAGTCACAGACGCTCGCTCTCGGCTGCATTCGTTTCAGCTCGTGGCAGCCCGTCTAAAAAACATTATCTTGGACTTCTCTGGATGTTTACCAGTCGAGCTATTGGCAGCATGTTCAGAACCACTGTTTCTGAGGCTAATTCTTGAACCGTAAGTCTTAGACGCTCGATCTTGGCGGCATTCGTCTCAGCGCCTGGCAGTTAGTATAGAAGCACTGTCTTTGACTTCTCTGGATGTTTCCCAGGCGAGCTATTGACAAGTAAATCCTAGACGCTCGATCTTGGTTATTTTCGCTTTCGCGGCTGGCAGCAAAGTTCAGAACCATGTTTCTGTGAATAACTCTTGAACCGTAAGTCACAGACGCTCGCTCTTGGCTGCATTCGTTTCAGCTCGTGGCAGCCAGTCTAAAAAACACTATCTTGGACTTCTCTGGATGTTTCCCAGGCGAGCTATAGGCAGCATGTTCAGAACCACTGTTTCTGAGGCTAATTCTTGAACCGTAAGTCATAGACGCTAGATCTTGGCGGCATTCGTCTCAGCGCCTGGCAATTAGTATAGAAGCACTGTTTCCCACTGTTTCTGAGGCTAATTCTTGAACCGTAAGTCATAGACGCTAGATCTTGGCGGCATTCGTCTCAGCGCCTGGCAATTAGTATAGAAGCACTGTCTTTGACTTCTCTGGATGTTTCCCAGGCGAGCTATTGACAAGTAAATCCTAGACGCTCGATCTTGGTTATTTTCGCTTTCGCGGCTGGCAGCAAAGTTCAGAACCATGTTTCTGTGAATAACTCTTGAACCGTAAGTCACAGACGCTCGCTCTTGGCTGCATTCGTTTCAGCTCGTGGCAGCCAGTCTAAAAAACACTATCTTGGACTTCTCTGGATGTTTCCCAGACGAGCTATTGGCAGCATGTTCAGAACCACTGTTTCTGAGGCTAATTCTCGAACCGTAAGTCATAGACGCTCGATCTTGGCGGCATTCGTCTCAGCGCCTGGCAATTAGTATAGAAGCACTGTTTCCCACTGTTTCTGAGGCTAATTCTTGAACCGTAAGTCATAGACGCTAGATCTTGGCGGCATTCGTCTCAGCGCCTGGCAATTAGTATAGAAGCACTGTCTTTGACTTCTCTGGATGTTTCCCAGGCGAGCTATTGACAAGTAAATCCTAGACGCTCGATCTTGGTTATTTTCGCTTTCGCGGCTGGCAGCAAAGTTCAGAACCATGTTTCTGTGAATAACTCTTGAACCGTAAGTCACAGACGCTCGCTCTTGGCTGCATTCGTTTCAGCTCGTGGCAGCCAGTCTAAAAAACACTATCTTGGACTTCTCTGGATGTTTCCCAGGCGAGCTATTGGCAGCATGTTCAGAACCACTGTTTCTGAGGCTAATTCTTGAACCGTAAGTCATAGACGCTCGATCTTGGCGGAATTCGTCTCAGCGCCTGGCAATTAGTATAGAAGCACTGTTTCCCACTGTTTCTGAGGCTAATTCTTGAACCGTAAGTCTTAGACGCTCGATCTTGGCGGCATTCGTCTCAGCGCCTGGCAGTTAGTATAGAAGCACTGTCTTTGACTTCTCTGGATGTTTCCCAGGCGAGCTATTGACAAGTAAATCCTAGACGCTCGATCTTGGTTATTTTCGCTTTCGCGGCTGGCAGCAAAGTTCAGAACCATGTTTCTGTGAATAACTCTTGAACCGTAAGTCACAGACGCTCGCTCTTGGCTGCATTCGTTTCAGCTCGTGGCAGCCAGTCTAAAAAACACTATCTTGTACTTCTCTGGATGTTTCCCAGGCGAGCAATTGGCAGCATGTTCAGAACCACTGTTTCTGAGGCTAATTCTTGAACCGTAAGTCATAGACGCTCGATCTTGGCGGCATTCGTCTCAGCGCCTGGCAATTAGTATAGAAGCACTGTTTCCCACTGTTTCTGAGGCTAATTCTTGAACCGTAAGTCATAGACGCTAGATCTTGGCGGCATTCGTCTCAGCGCCTGGCAATTAGTATAGAAGCACTGTCTTTGACTTCTCTGGATGTTTCCCAGGCGAGCTATTGACAAGTAAATCCTAGACGCTCGATCTTGGTTATTTTCGCTTTCGCGGCTGGCAGCAAAGTTCAGAACCATGTTTCTGTGAATAACTCTTGAACCGTAAGTCACAGACGCTCGCTCTTGGCTGCATTCGTTTCAGCTCGTGGCAGCCAGTCTAAAAAACACTATCTTGGACTTCTCTGGATGTTTCCCAGGCGAGCTATTGGCAGCATGTTCAGAACCACTGTTTCTGAGGCTAATTCTTGAACCGTAAGTCATAGACGCTCGATCTTGGCGGAATTCGTCTCAGCGCCTGGCAATTAGTATAGAAGCACTGTTTCCCACTGTTTCTGAGGCTAATTCTTGAACCGTAAGTCTTAGACGCTCGATCTTGGCGGCATTCGTCTCAGCGCCTGGCAGTTAGTATAGAAGCACTGTCTTTGACTTCTCTGGATGTTTCCCAGGCGAGCTATTGACAAGTAAATCCTAGACGCTCGATCTTGGTTATTTTCGCTTTCGCGGCTGGCAGCAAAGTTCAGAACCATGTTTCTGTGAATAACTCTTGAACCGTAAGTCACAGACGCTCGCTCTTGGCTGCATTCGTTTCAGCTCGTGGCAGCCAGTCTAAAAAACACTATCTTGGACTTCTCTGGATGTTTCCCAGGCGAGCTATAGGCAGCATGTTCAGAACCACTGTTTCTGAGGCTAATTCTTGAACCGTAAGTCATAGACGCTAGATCTTGGCGGCATTCGTCTCAGCGCCTGGCAATTAGTATAGAAGCACTGTTTCCCACTGTTTCTGAGGCTAATTCTTGAACCGTAAGTCATAGACGCTAGATCTTGGCGGCATTCGTCTCAGCGCCTGGCAATTAGTATAGAAGCACTGTCTTTGACTTCTCTGGATGTTTCCCAGGCGAGCTATTGACAAGTAAATCCTAGACGCTCGATCTTGGTTATTTTCGCTTTCGCGGCTGGCAGCAAAGTTCAGAACCATGTTTCTGTGAATAACTCTTGAACCGTAAGTCACAGACGCTCGCTCTTGGCTGCATTCGTTTCAGCTCGTGGCAGCCAGTCTAAAAAACACTATCTTGGACTTCTCTGGATGTTTCCCAGACGAGCTATTGGCAGCATGTTCAGAACCACTGTTTCTGAGGCTAATTCTTGAACCGTAAGTCATAGACGCTCGATCTTGGCGGCATTCGTCTCAGCGCCTGGCAATTAGTATAGAAGCACTGTTTCCCACTGTTTCTGAGGCTAATTCTTGAACCGTAAGTCATAGACGCTAGATCTTGGCGGCATTCGTCTCAGCGCCTGGCAATTAGTATAGAAGCACTGTCTTTGACTTCTCTGGATGTTTCCCAGGCGAGCTATTGACAAGTAAATCCTAGACGCTCGTTCTTGGTTATTTTCGCTTTCGCGGCTGGCAGCAAAGTTCAGAACCATGTTTCTGTGAATAACTCTTGAACCGTAAGTCACAGACGCTCGCTCTTGGCTGCATTCGTTTCAGCTCGTGGCAGCCAGTCTAAAAAACACTATCTTGGACTTCTCTGGATGTTTCCCAGGCGAGCTATTGGCAGCATGTTCAGAACCACTGTTTCTGAGGCTAATTCTTGAACCGTAAGTCATAGACGCTCGATCTTGGCGGAATTCGTCTCAGCGCCTGGCAATTAGTATAGAAGCACTGTTTCCCACTGTTTCTGAGGCTAATTCTTGAACCGTAAGTCATAGACGCTAGATCTTGGCGGCATTCGTTTCAGCGCCTGGCAATTAGTATAGAAGCACTGTCTTTGACTTCTCTGGATGTATCCCAGGCGAGCTATTGACAAGTAAATCCTAGACGCTCGATCTTGGTTATTTTCGCTTTCGCGGCTGGCAGCAAAGTTCAGAACCATGTTTCTGTGAATAACTCTTGAACCGTAAGTCACAGACGCTCGCTCTCGGCTGCATTCGTTTCAGCTCGTGGCAGCCCGTCTAAAAAACACTATCTTGGACTTCTCTGGATGTTTACCAGTCGAGCTATTCGCAGCATGTTCAGAACCACTGTTTCTGAGGCTAATTCTTGAACCGTAAGTCTTAGACGCTCGATCTTGGCGGCATTCGTCTCAGCGCCTGGCAATTAGTATAGAAGACTGTCTTTGACTTCTCTGGATGTTTCCCAGGCGAGCTATTGACAAGTAAATCCTAGACGCTCGATCTTGGTTATTTTCGCTTTCGCGGCTGGCAGCAAAGTTCAGAACCATGTTTCTGTGAATAACTCTTGAACCGTAAGTCACAGACGTTCGCTCTTGGCTGCATTCGTTTCAGCTCGTGGCAGCCAGTCTAAAAAACACTATCTTGGACTTCTCTGGATGTTTCCCAGGCGAGCTATAGGCAGCATGTTCAGAACCACTGTTTCTGAGGCTAATTCTTGAACCGTAAGTCATAGACGCTAGATCTTGGCGGCATTCGTCTCAGCGCCTGGCAATTAGTATAGAAGCACTGTTTCCCACTGTTTCTGAGGCTAATTCTTGAACCGTAAGTCATAGACGCTAGATCTTGGCGGCATTCGTCTCAGCGCCTGGCAATTAGTATAGAAGCACTGTCTTTGACTTCTCTGGATGTTTCCCAGGCGAGCTATTGACAAGTAAATCCTAGACGCTCGATCTTGGTTATTTTCGCTTTCGCGGCTGGCAGCAAAGTTCAGAACCATGTTTCTGTGAATAACTCTTGAACCGTAAGTCACAGACGCTCGCTCTTGGCTGCATTCGTTTCAGCTCGTGGCAGCCAGTCTAAAAAACACTATCTTGGACTTCTCTGGATGTTTCCCAGACGAGCTATTGGCAGCATGTTCAGAACCACTGTTTCTGAGGCTAATTCTTGAACCGTAAGTCATAGACGCTAGATCTTGGCGGCATTCGTCTCAGCGCCTGGCAATTAGTATAGAAGCACTGTCTTTGACTTCTCTGGATATTTCCCAGGCGAGCTATTGACAAGTAAATCCTAGACGCTCGATCTTGGTTATTTTCGCTTTCGCGGCTGGCAGCAAAGTTCAGAACCATGTTTCTGTGAATAACTCTTGAACCGTAAGTCACAGACGCTCGCTCTTGGCTGCATTCGTTTCAGCTCGTGGCAGCCAGTCTAAAAAACACTATCTTGGACTTCTCTGGATGTTTCCCAGACGAGCTATTGGCAGCATGTTCAGAACCACTGTTTCTGAGGCTAATTCTTGAACCGTAAGTCATAGACGCTCGATCTTGGCGGCATTCGTCTCAGCGCCTGGCAATTAGTATAGAAGCACTGTTTCCCACTGTTTCTGAGGCTAATTCTTGAACCGTAAGTCATAGACGCTAGATCTTGGCGGCATTCGTCTCAGCGCCTGGCAATTAGTATAGAAGCACTGTCTTTGACTTCTCTGGATGTTTCCCAGGCGAGCTATTGACAAGTAAATCCTAGACGCTCGATCTTGGTTATTTTCGCTTTCGCGGCTGGCAGCAAAGTTCAGAACCATGTTTCTGTGAATAACTCTTGAACCGTAAGTCACAGACGCTCGCTCTTGGCTGCATTCGTTTCAGCTCGTGGCAGCCAGTCTAAAAAACACTATCTTGGACTTCTCTGGATGTTTCCCAGGCGAGCTATTGGCAGCATGTTCAGAACCACTGTTTCTGAGGCTAATTCTTGAACCGTAAGTCATAGACGCTCGATCTTGGCGGAATTCGTCTCAGCGCCTGGCAATTAGTATAGAAGCACTGTTTCCCACTGTTTCTGAGGCTAATTCTTGAACCGTAAGTCATAGACGCTAGATCTTGGCGGCATTCGTCTCAGCGCCTGGCAATTAGTATAGAAGCACTGTCTTTGACTTCTCTGGATGTATCCCAGGCGAGCTATTGACAAGTAAATCCTAGACGCTCGATCTTGGTTATTTTCGCTTTCGCGGCTGGCAGCAAAGTTCAGAACCATGTTTCTGTGAATAACTCTTGAACCGTAAGTCACAGACGCTCGCTCTCGGCTGCATTCGTTTCAGCTCGTGGCAGCCCGTCTAAAAAACATTATCTTGGACTTCTCTGGATGTTTACCAGTCGAGCTATTGGCAGCATGTTCAGAACCACTGTTTCTGAGGCTAATTCTTGAACCGTAAGTCTTAGACGCTCGATCTTGGCGGCATTCGTCTCAGCGCCTGGCAGTTAGTATAGAAGCACTGTCTTTGACTTCTCTGGATGTTTCCCAGGCGAGCTATTGACAAGTAAATCCTAGACGCTCGATCTTGGTTATTTTCGCTTTCGCGGCTGGCAGCAAAGTTCAGAACCATGTTTCTGTGAATAACTCTTGAACCGTAAGTCACAGACGCTCGCTCTTGGCTGCATTCGTTTCAGCTCGTGGCAGCCAGTCTAAAAAACACTATCTTGTACTTCTCTGGATGTTTCCCAGGCGAGCAATTGGCAGCATGTTCAGAACCACTGTTTCTGAGGCTAATTCTTGAACCGTAAGTCATAGACGCTCGATCTTGGCGGCATTCGTCTCAGCGCCTGGCAATTAGTATAGAAGCACTGTTTCCCACTGTTTCTGAGGCTAATTCTTGAACCGTAAGTCATAGACGCTAGATCTTGGCGGCATTCGTCTCAGCGCCTGGCAATTAGTATAGAAGACTGTCTTTGACTTCTCTGGATGTTTCCCAGGCGAGCTATTGACAAGTAAATCCTAGACGCTCGATCTTGGTTATTTTCGCTTTCGCGGCTGGCAGCAAAGTTCAGAACCATGTTTCTGTGAATAACTCTTGAACCGTAAGTCACAGACGCTCGCTCTTGGCTGCATTCGTTTCAGCTCGTGGCAGCCAGTCTAAAAAACACTATCTTGGTCTTCTCTGGATGTTTCCCAGGCGAGCTATAGGCAGCATGTTCGGAACCACTGTTTCTGAGGCTAATTCTTGAACCGTAAGTCATAGACGCTAGATCTTGGCGGCATTCGTCTCAGCGCCTGGCAATTAGTATAGAAGCACTGTTTCCCACTGTTTCTGAGGCTAATTCTTGAACCGTAAGTCATAGACGCTAGATCTTGGCGGCATTCGTCTCAGCGCCTGGCAATTAGTATAGAAGCACTGTCTTTGACTTCTCTGGATGTTTCCCAGGCGAGCTATTGACAAGTAAATCCTAGACGCTCGATCTTGGTTATTTTCGCTTTCGCGGCTGGCAGCAAAGTTCAGAACCATGTTTCTGTGAATAACTCTTGAACCGTAAGTCACAGACGCTCGCTCTTGGCTGCATTCGTTTCAGCTCGTGGCAGCCAGTCTAAAAAACACTATCTTGGACTTCTCTGGATGTTTCCCAGACGAGCTATTGGCAGCATGTTCAGAACCACTGTTTCTGAGGCTAATTCTCGAACCGTAAGTCATAGACTCTCGATCTTGGCGGCATTCGTCTCAGCGCCTGGCAATTAGTATAGAAGCACTGTTTCCCACTGTTTCTGAGGCTAATTCTTGAACCGTAAGTCATAGACGCTAGATCTTGGCGGCATTCGTCTCAGCGCCTGGCAATTAGTATAGAAGCACTGTCTTTGACTTCTCTGGATGTTTCCCAGGCGAGCTATTGACAAGTAAATCCTAGACGCTCGATCTTGGTTATTTTCGCTTTCGCGGCTGGCAGCAAAGTTCAGAACCATGTTTCTGTGAATAACTCTTGAACCGTAAGTCACAGACGCTCGCTCTTGGCTGCATTCGTTTCAGCTCGTGGCAGCCAGTCTAAAAAACACTATCTTGGACTTCTCTGGATGTTTCCCAGACGAGCTATTGGCAGCATGTTCAGAACCACTGTTTCTGAGGCTAATTCTTGAACCGTAAGTCATAGACGCTCGATCTTGGCATCATTCGTCTCAGCGCCTGGCAATTAGTATAGAAGCACTGTTTCCCACTGTTTCTGAGGCTAATTCTTGAACCGTAAGTCATAGACGCTAGATCTTGGCGGCATTCGTCTCAGCGCCTGGCAATTAGTATAGAAGCACTGTCTTTGACTTCTCCGGATGTTTCCCAGGCGAGCTATTGACAAGTAAATCCTAGACGCTCGATCTTGGTTATTTTCGCTTTCGCGGCTGGCAGCAAAGTTCAGAACCATGTTTCTGTGAATAACTCTTGAACCGTAAGTCACAGACGCTCGCTCTTGGCTGCATTCGTTTCAGCTCGTGGCAGCCAGTCTAAAAAACACTATCTTGGACTTCTCTGGATGTTTCCCAGGCGAGCTATTGGCAGCATGTTCAGAACCACTGTTTCTGAGGCTAATTCTTGAACCGTAAGTCATAGACGCTCGATCTTGGCGGAATTCGTCTCAGCGCCTGGCAATTAGTATAGAAGCACTGTTTCCCACTGTTTCTGAGGCTAATTCTTGAACCGTAAGTCTTAGACGCTCGATCTTGGCGGCATTCGTCTCAGCGCCTGGCAGTTAGTATAGAAGCACTGTCTTTGACTTCTCTGGATGTTTCCCAGGCGAGCTATTGACAAGTAAATCCTAGACGCTCGATCTTGGTTATTTTCGCTTTCGCGGCTGGCAGCAAAGTTCAGAACCATGTTTCTGTGAATAACTCTTGAACCGTAAGTCACAGACGCTCGCTCTTGGCTGCATTCGTTTCAGCTCGTGGCAGCCAGTCTAAAAAACACTATCTTGTACTTCTCTGGATGTTTCCCAGGCGAGCAATTGGCAGCATGTTCAGAACCACTGTTTCTGAGGCTAATTCTTGAACCGTAAGTCATAGACGCTCGATCTTGGCGGCATTCGTCTCAGCGCCTGGCAATTAGTATAGAAGCACTGTTTCCCACTGTTTCTGAGGCTAATTCTTGAACCGTAAGTCATAGACGCTAGATCTTGGCGGCATTCGTCTCAGCGCCTGGCAATTAGTATAGAAGACTGTCTTTGACTTCTCTGGATGTTTCCCAGGCGAGCTATTGACAAGTAAATCCTAGACGCTCGATCTTGGTTATTTTCGCTTTCGCGGCTGGCAGCAAAGTTCAGAACCATGTTTCTGTGAATAACTCTTGAACCGTAAGTCACAGACGCTCGCTCTTGGCTGCATTCGTTTCAGCTCGTGGCAGCCAGTCTAAAAAACACTATCTTGGACTTCTCTGGATGTTTCCCAGGCGAGCTATAGGCAGCATGTTCAGAACCACTGTTTCTGAGGCTAATTCTTGAACCGTAAGTCATAGACGCTAGATCTTGGCGGCATTCGTCTCAGCGCCTGGCAATTAGTATAGAAGCACTGTTTCCCACTGTTTCTGAGGCTAATTCTTGAACCGTAAGTCATAGACGCTAGATCTTGGCGGCATTCGTCTCAGCGCCTGGCAATTAGTATAGAAGCACTGTCTTTGACTTCTCTGGATGTTTCCCAGGCGAGCTATTGACAAGTAAATCCTAGACGCTCGATCTTGGTTATTTTCGCTTTCGCGGCTGGCAGCAAAGTTCAGAACCATGTTTCTGTGAATAACTCTTGAACCGTAAGTCACAGACGCTCGCTCTTGACTGCATTCGTTTCAGCTCGTGGCAGCCAGTCTAAAAAACACTATCTTGGACTTCTCTGGATGTTTCCCAGACGAGCTATTGGCAGCATGTTCAGAACCACTGTTTCTGAGGCTAATTCTTGAACCGTAAGTCATAGACGCTCGATCTTGGCGGCATTCGTCTCAGCGCCTGGCAATTAGTATAGAAGCACTGTTTCCCACTGTTTCTGAGGCTAATTCTTGAACCGTAAGTCATAGACGCTAGATCTTGGCGGCATTCGTTTCAGCGCCTGGCAATTAGTATAGAAGCACTGTCTTTGACTTCTCTGGATGTATCCCAGGCGAGATATTGACAAGTAAATCCTAGACGCTCGATCTTGGTTATTTTCGCTTTCGCGGCTGGCAGCAAAGTTCAGAACCATGTTTCTGTGAATAACTCTTGAACCGTAAGTCACAGACGCTCGCTCTCGGCTGCATTCGTTTCAGCTCGTGGCAGCCCGTCTAAAAAACACTATCTTGGACTTCTCTGGATGTTTACCAGGCGAGCTATTCGCAGCATGTTCAGAACCACTGTTTCTGAGGCTAATTCTTGAACCGTAAGTCTTAGACGCTCGATCTTGGCGGCATTCGTCTCAGCGCCTGGCAATTAGTATAGAAGACTGTCTTTGACTTCTCTGGATGTTTCCCAGGCGAGCTATTGACAAGTAAATCCTAGACGCTCGATCTTGGTTATTTTCGCTTTCGCGGCTGGCAGCAAAGTTCAGAACCATGTTTCTGTGAATAACTCTTGAACCGTAAGTCACAGACGCTCGCTCTTGGCTGCATTCGTTTCAGCTCGTGGCAGCCAGTCTAAAAAACACTATCTTGGACTTCTCTGGATGTTTCCCAGGCGAGCTATAGGCAGCATGTTCAGAACCACTGTTTCTGAGGCTAATTCTTGAACCGTAAGTCATAGACGCTAGATCTTGGCGGCATTCGTCTCAGCGCCTGGCAATTAGTATAGAAGCACTGTTTCCCACTGTTTCTGAGGCTAATTCTTGAACCGTAAGTCATAGACGCTAGATCTTGGCGGCATTCGTCTCAGCGCCTGGCAATTAGTATAGAAGCACTGTCTTTGACTTCTCTGGATGTTTCCCAGGCGAGCTATTGACAAGTAAATCCTAGACGCTCGATCTTGGTTATTTTCGCTTTCGCGGCTGGCAGCAAAGTTCAGAACCATGTTTCTGTGAATAACTCTTGAACCGTAAGTCACAGACGCTCGCTCTTGGCTGCATTCGTTTCAGCTCGTGGCAGCCAGTCTAAAAAACACTATCTTGGACTTCTCTGGATGTTTCCCAGACGAGCTATTGGCAGCATGTTCAGAACCACTGTTTCTGAGGCTAATTCTTGAACCGTAAGTCATAGACGCTAGATCTTGGCGGCATTCGTCTCAGCGCCTGGCAATTAGTATAGAAGCACTGTCTTTGACTTCTCTGGATATTTCCCAGGCGAGCTATTGACAAGTAAATCCTAGACGCTCGATCTTGGTTATTTTCGCTTTCGCGGCTGGCAGCAAAGTTCAGAACCATGTTTCTGTGAATAACTCTTGAACCGTAAGTCACAGACGCTCGCTCTTGGCTGCATTCGTTTCAGCTCGTGGCAGCCAGTCTAAAAAACACTATCTTGGACTTCTCTGGATGTTTCCCAGACGAGCTATTGGCAGCATGTTCAGAACCACTGTTTCTGAGGCTAATTCTTGAACCGTAAGTCATAGACGCTCGATCTTGGCGGCATTCGTCTCAGCGCCTGGCAATTAGTATAGAAGCACTGTTTCCCACTGTTTCTGAGGCTAATTCTTGAACCGTAAGTCATAGACGCTAGATCTTGGCGGCATTCGTCTCAGCGCCTGGCAATTAGTATAGAAGCACTGTCTTTGACTTCTCTGGATGTTTCCCAGGCGAGCTATTGACAAGTAAATCCTAGACGCTCGATCTTGGTTATTTTCGCTTTCGCGGCTGGCAGCAAAGTTCAGAACCATGTTTCTGTGAATAACTCTTGAACCGTAAGTCACAGACGCTCGCTCTTGGCTGCATTCGTTTCAGCTCGTGGCAGCCAGTCTAAAAACACTATCTTGGACTTCTCTGGATGTTTCCCAGGCGAGCTATTGGCAGCATGTTCAGAACCACTGTTTCTGAGGCTAATTCTTGAACCGTAAGTCATAGACGCTCGATCTTGGCGGAATTCGTCTCAGCGCCTGGCAATTAGTATAGAAGCACTGTTTCCCACTGTTTCTGAGGCTAATTCTTGAACCGTAAGTCATAGACGCTAGATCTTGGCGGCATTCGTCTCAGCGCCTGGCAATTAGTATAGAAGCACTGTCTTTGACTTCTCTGGATGTATCCCAGGCGAGCTATTGACAAGTAAATCCTAGACGCTCGATCTTGGTTATTTTCGCTTTCGCGGCTGGCAGCAAAGTTCAGAACCATGTTTCTGTGAATAACTCTTGAACCGTAAGTCACAGACGCTCGCTCTCGGCTGCATTCGTTTCAGCTCGTGGCAGCCCGTCTAAAAAACTTTATCTTGGACTTCTCTGGATGTTTACCAGTCGAGCTATTGGCAGCATGTTCAGAACCACTGTTTCTGAGGCTAATTCTTGAACCGTAAGTCTTAGACGCTCGATCTTGGCGGCATTCGTCTCAGCGCCTGGCAGTTAGTATAGAAGCACTGTCTTTGACTTCTCTGGATGTTTCCCAGGCGAGCTATTGACAAGTAAATCCTAGACGCTCGATCTTGGTTATTTTCGCTTTCGCGGCTGGCAGCAAAGTTCAGAACCATGTTTCTGTGAATAACTCTTGAACCGTAAGTCACAGACGCTCGCTCTTGGCTGCATTCGTTTCAGCTCGTGGCAGCCAGTCTAAAAAACACTATCTTGGACTTCTCTGGATGTTTCCCAGGCGAGCTATAGGCAGCATGTTCAGAACCACTGTTTCTGAGGCTAATTCTTGAACCGTAAGTCATAGACGCTAGATCTTGGCGGCATTCGTCTCAGCGCCTGGCAATTAGTATAGAAGCACTGTTTCCCACTGTTTCTGAGGCTAATTCTTGAACCGTAAGTCATAGACGCTAGATCTTGGCGGCATTCGTCTCAGCGCCTGGCAATTAGTATAGAAGCACTGTCTTTGACTTCTCTGGATGTTTCCCAGGCGAGCTATTGACAAGTAAATCCTAGACGCTCGATCTTGGTTATTTTCGCTTTCGCGGCTGGCAGCAAAGTTCAGAACCATGTTTCTGTGAATAACTCTTGAACCGTAAGTCACAGACGCTCGCTCTTGGCTGCATTCGTTTCAGCTCGTGGCAGCCAGTCTAAAAAACACTATCTTGGACTTCTCTGGATGTTTCCCAGACGAGCTATTGGCAGCATGTTCAGAACCACTGTTTCTGAGGCTAATTCTCGAACCGTAAGTCATAGACGCTCGATCTTGGCGGCATTCGTCTCAGCGCCTGGCAATTAGTATAGAAGCACTGTTTCCCACTGTTTCTGAGGCTAATTCTTGAACCGTAAGTCATAGACGCTAGATCTTGGCGGCATTCGTCTCAGCGCCTGGCAATTAGTATAGAAGCACTGTCTTTGACTTCTCTGGATGTTTCCCAGGCGAGCTATTGACAAGTAAATCCTAGACGCTCGATCTTGGTTATTTTCGCTTTCGCGGCTGGCAGCAAAGTTCAGAACCATGTTTCTGTGAATAACTCTTGAACCGTAAGTCACAGACGCTCGCTCTTGGCTGCATTCGTTTCAGCTCGTGGCAGCCAGTCTAAAAAACACTATCTTGGACTTCTCTGGATGTTTCCCAGACGAGCTATTGGCAGCATGTTCAGAACCACTGTTTCTGAGGCTAATTCTTGAACCGTAAGTCATAGACGCTCGATCTTGGCATCATTCGTCTCAGCGCCTGGCAATTAGTATAGAAGCACTGTTTCCCACTGTTTCTGAGGCTAATTCTTGAACCGTAAGTCATAGACGCTAGATCTTGGCGGCATTCGTCTCAGCGCCTGGCAATTAGTATAGAAGCACTGTCTTTGACTTCTCTGGATGTTTCCCAGGCGAGCTATTGACAAGTAAATCCTAGACGCTCGATCTTGGTTATTTTCGCTTTCGCGGCTGGCAGCAAAGTTCAGAACCATGTTTCTGTGAATAACTCTTGAACCGTAAGTCACAGACGCTCGCTCTTGGCTGCATTCGTTTCAGCTCGTGGCAGCCAGTCTAAAAAACACTATCTTGGACTTCTCTGGATGTTTCCCAGGCGAGCTATTGGCAGCATGTTCAGAACCACTGTTTCTGAGGCTAATTCTTGAACCGTAAGTCATAGACGCTCGATCTTGGCGGAATTCGTCTCAGCGCCTGGCAATTAGTATAGAAGCACTGTTTCCCACTGTTTCTGAGGCTAATTCTTGAACCGTAAGTCTTAGACGCTCGATCTTGGCGGCATTCGTCTCAGCGCCTGGCAGTTAGTATAGAAGCACTGTCTTTGACTTCTCTGGATGTTTCCCAGGCGAGCTATTGACAAGTAAATCCTAGACGCTCGATCTTGGTTATTTTCGCTTTCGCGGCTGGCAGCAAAGTTCAGAACCATGTTTCTGTGAATAACTCTTGAACCGTAAGTCACAGACGCTCGCTCTTGGCTGCATTCGTTTCAGCTCGTGGCAGCCAGTCTAAAAAACACTATCTTGTACTTCTCTGGATGTTTCCCAGGCGAGCAATTGGCAGCATGTTCAGAACCACTGTTTCTGAGGCTAATTCTTGAACCGTAAGTCATAGACGCTCGATCTTGGCTGCATTCGTCTCAGCGCCTGGCAATTAGTATAGAAGCACTGTTTCCCACTGTTTCTGAGGCTAATTCTTGAACCGTAAGTCATAGACGCTAGATCTTGGCGGCATTCGTCTCAGCGCCTGGCAATTAGTATAGAAGACTGTCTTTGACTTCTCTGGATGTTTCCCAGGCGAGCTATTGACAAGTAAATCCTAGACGCTCGATCTTGGTTATTTTCGCTTTCGCGGCTGGCAGCAAAGTTCAGAACCATGTTTCTGTGAATAACTCTTGAACCGTAAGTCACAGACGCTCGCTCTTGGCTGCATTCGTTTCAGCTCGTGGCAGCCAGTCTAAAAAACACTATCTTGGACTTCTCTGGATGTTTCCCAGGCGAGCTATAGGCAGCATGTTCAGAACCACTGTTTCTGAGGCTAATTCTTGAACCGTAAGTCATAGACGCTAGATCTTGGCGGCATTCGTCTCAGCGCCTGGCAATTAGTATAGAAGCACTGTTTCCCACTGTTTCTGAGGCTAATTCTTGAACCGTAAGTCATAGACGCTAGATCTTGGCGGCATTCGTCTCAGCGCCTGGCAATTAGTATAGAAGCACTGTCTTTGACTTCTCTGGATGTTTCCCAGGCGAGCTATTGACAAGTAAATCCTAGACGCTCGATCTTGGTTATTTTCGCTTTCGCGGCTGGCAGCAAAGTTCAGAACCATGTTTCTGTGAATAACTCTTGAACCGTAAGTCACAGACGCTCGCTCTTGGCTGCATTCGTTTCAGCTCGTGGCAGCCAGTCTAAAAAACACTATCTTGGACTTCTCTGGATGTTTCCCAGGCGAGCTATAGGCAGCATGTTCAGAACCACTGTTTCTGAGGCTAATTCTTGAACCGTAAGTCATAGACGCTAGATCTTGGCGGCATTCGTCTCAGCGCCTGGCAATAAGTATAGAAGCACTGTTTCCCACTGTTTCTGAGGCTAATTCTTGAACCGTAAGTCATAGACGCTAGATCTTGGCGGCATTCGTCTCAGCGCCTGGCAATTAGTATAGAAGCACTGTCTTTGACTTCTCTGGATGTTTCCCAGGCGAGCTATTGACAAGTAAATCCTAGACGCTCGATCTTGGTTATTTTCGCTTTCGCGGCTGGCAGCAAAGTTCAGAACCATGTTTCTGTGAATAACTCTTGAACCGTAAGTCACAGACGCTCGCTCTTGGCTGCATTCGTTTCAGCTCGTGGCAGCCAGTCTAAAAAACACTATCTTGGACTTCTCTGGATGTTTCCCAGACGAGCTATTGGCAGCATGTTCAGAACCACTGTTTCTGAGGCTAATTCTTGAACCGTAAGTCATAGACGCTCGATCTTGGCGGCATTCGTCTCAGCGCCTGGCAATTAGTATAGAAGCACTGTTTCCCACTGTTTCTGAGGCTAATTCTTGAACCGTAAGTCATAGACGCTAGATCTTGGCGGCATTCGTCTCAGCGCCTGGCAATTAGTATAGAAGCACTGTCTTTGACTTCTCTGGATGTTTCCCAGGCGAGCTATTGACAAGTAAATCCTAGACGCTCGATCTTGGTTATTTTCGCTTTCGCGGCTGGCAGCAAAGTTCAGAACCATGTTTCTGTGAATAACTCTTGAACCGTAAGTCACAGACGCTCGCTCTCGGCTGCATTCGTTTCAGCTCGTGGCAGCCCGTCTAAAAAACACTATCTTGGACTTCTCTGGATGTTTACCAGGCGAGCTATTGGCAGCATGTTCAGAACCACTTTTTCTGAGGCTAATTCTTGAACCGTAAGTCTTAGACGCTCGATCTTGGCGGCATTCGTCTCAGCGCCTGGCAGTTAGTATAGAAGCACTGTCTTTGACTTCTCTGGATGTTTCCCAGGCGAGCTATTGACAAGTAAATCCTAGACGCTCGATCTTGGTTATTTTCGCTTTCGCGGCTGGCAGCAAAGTTCAGAACCATGTTTCTGTGAATAACTCTTGAACCGTAAGTCACAGACGCTCGCTCTTGGCTGCATTCGTTTCAGCTCGTGGCAGCCAGTCTAAAAAACACTATCTTGTACTTCTCTGGATGTTTCCCAGGCGAGCAATTGGCAGCATGTTCAGAACCACTGTTTCTGAGGCTAATTCTTGAACCGTAAGTCATAGACGCTCGATCTTGGCGGCATTCGTCTCAGCGCCTGGCAATTAGTATAGAAGCACTGTTTCCCACTGTTTCTGAGGCTAATTCTTGAACCGTAAGTCATAGACGCTAGATCTTGGCGGCATTCGTCTCAGCGCCTGGCAATTAGTATAGAAGCACTGTCTTTGACTTCTCTGGATGTTTCCCAGGCGAGCTATTGACAAGTAAATCCTAGACGCTCGATCTTGGTTATTTTCGCTTTCGCGGCTGGCAGCAAAGTTCAGAACCATGTTTCTGTGAATAACTCTTGAACCGTAAGTCACAGACGCTCGCTCTTGGCTGCATTCGTTTCAGCTCGTGGCAGCCAGTCTAAAAAACACTATCTTGGACTTCTCTGGATGTTTCCCAGGCGAGCTATTGGCAGCATGTTCAGAACCACTGTTTCTGAGGCTAATTCTTGAACCGTAAGTCATAGACGCTCGATCTTGGCGGCATTCGTCTCAGCGCCTGGCAATTAGTATAGAAGCACTGTTTCCCACTGTTTCTGAGGCTAATTCTTGAACCGTAAGTCATAGACGCTAGATCTTGGCTGCATTCGTCTCAGCGCCTGGCAATTAGTATAGAAGCACTGTCTTTGACTTCTCTGGATGTTTCCCAGGCGAGCTATTGACAAGTAAATCCTAGACGCTCGATCTTGGTTATTTTCGCTTTCGCGGCTGGCAGCAAAGTTCAGAACCATGTTTCTGTGAATAACTCTTGAACCGTAAGTCACAGACGCTCGCTCTTGGCTGCATTCGTTTCAGCTCGTGGCAGCCAGTCTAAAAAACACTATCTTGGACTTCTCTGGATGTTTCCCAGGCGAGCTATTGGCAGCATGTTCAGAACCACTGTTTCTGAGGCTAATTCTTGAACCGTAAGTCATAGACGCTCGATCTTGGCGGCATTCGTCTCAGCGCCTGGCAATTAGTATAGAAGCACTGTTTCCCACTGTTTCTGAGGCTAATTCTTGAACCGTAAGTCATAGACGCTAGATCTTGGCTGCATTCGTCTCAGCGCCTGGCAATTAGTATAGAAGCACTGTCTTTGACTTCTCTGGATGTTTCCCAGGCGAGCTATTGACAAGTAAATCCTAGACGCTCGATCTTGGTTATTTTCGCTTTCGCGGCTGGCAGCAAAGTTCAGAACCATGTTTCTGTGAATAACTCTTGAACCGTAAGTCACAAACGCTCGCTCTTGGCTGCATTCGTTTCAGCTCGTGGCAGCCAGTCTAAAAAACACTATCTTGGACTTCTCTGGATGTTTCCCAGACGAGCTATTGGCAGCATGTTCAGAACCACTGTTTCTGAGGCTAATTCTTGAACCGTAAGTCATAGACGCTCGATCTTGGCGGCATTCGTATCAGCGCCTGGCAATTAGTATAGAAGCACTGTTTCCCACTGTTTCTGAGGCTAATTCTTGAACCGTAAGTCATAGACGCTAGATCTTGGCGGCATTCGTCTCAGCGCCTGGCAATTAGTATAGAAGCACTGTCTTTGACTTCTCTGGATGTCTCCCAGGCGAGCTATTGACAAGTAAATCCTAGACGCTCGATCTTGGTTATTTTCGCTTTCGCGGCTGGCAGCAAAGTTCAGAAACATGTTTCTGTGAATAACTCTTGAACCGTAAGTCACAGACGCTCGCTCTTGGCTGCATTCGTTTCAGCTCGTGGCAGCCAGTCTAAAAAACACTATCTTGGACTTCTCTGGATGTTTCCCAGACGAGCTATTGGCAGCATGTTCAGAACCACTGTTTCTGAGGCTAATTCTTGAACCGTAAGTCATAGACGCTCGATCTTGGCGGCATTCGTCTCAGCGCCTGGCAATTAGTATAGAAGCACTGTTTCCCACTGTTTCTGAGGCTAATTCTTGAACCGTAAGTCATAGACGCTAGATCTTGGCGGCATTCGTCTCAGCGCCTGGCAATTAGTATAGAAGCACTGTCTTTGACTTCTCTGGATGTTTCCCAGGCGAGCTATTGACAAGTAAATCCTAGACGCTCGATCTTGGTTATTTTCGCTTTCGCGGCTGGCAGCAAAGTTCAGAACCATGTTTCTGTGAATAACTCTTGAACCGTAAGTCACAGACGCTCGCTCTTGGCTGCATTCGTTTCAGCTCGTGGCAGCCAGTCTAAAAAACACTATCTTGGACTTCTCTGGATGTTTACCAGACGAGCTATTGGCAGCATGTTCAGAACCACTGTTTCTGAGGCTAATTCTTGAACCGTAAGTCTTAGACGCTCGATCTTGGCGGCATTCGTCTCAGCGCCTGGCAGTTAGTATAGAAGCACTGTCTGTGACTTCTCTGGATGTTTCCCAGGCGAGCTATTGACAAGTAAATCCTAGACGCTCGATCTTGGTTATTTTCGCTTTCGCGGCTGGCAGCAAAGTTCAGATCCATGTTTCTGTGAATAACTCTTGAACCGTAAGTCACAGACGCTCGCTCTTGGCTGCATTCGTTTCAGCTCGTGGCAGCCAGTCTAAAAAACACTATCTTGGACTTCTCTGGATGTTTCCCAGACGAGCTATTGGCAGCATGTTCAGAACCACTGTTTCTGAGGCTAATTCTTGAACCGTAAGTCATAGACGCTCGATCTTGGCGGCATTCGTCTCAGCGCCTGGCAATTAGTATAGAAGCACTGTTTCCCACTGTTTCTGAGGCTAATTCTTGAACCGTAAGTCATAGACGCTAGATCTTGGCGGCATTCGTCTCAGCGCCTGGCAATTAGTATAGAAGACTGTCTTTGACTTCTCTGGATGTTTCCCAGGCGAGCTATTGACAAGTAAATCCTAGACGCTCGATCTTGGTTATTTTCGCTTTCGCGGCTGGCAGCAAAGTTCAGAACCATGTTTCTGTGAATAACTCTTGAACCGTAAGTCACAGACGCTCGCTCTTGGCTGCATTCGTTTCAGCTCGTGGCAGCCAGTCTAAAAAACACTATCTTGGACTTCTCTGGATGTTTCCCAGACGAGCTATTGGCAGCATGTTCAGAACCACTGTTTCTGAGGCTAATTCTTGAACCGTAAGTCTTAGACGCTCGATCTTGGCGCCATTCGTCTCAGCGCCTGGCAATTAGTATAGAAGCACTGTTTCCCACTGTTTCTGAGGCTAATTCTTGAACCGTAAGTCATAGACGCTAGATCTTGGCGGAATTCGTCTCAGCGCCTGGCAATTAGTATAGAAGCACTGTCTTTGACTTCTCTGGATGTTTCCCAGGCGAGCTATTGACAAGTAAATCCTAGACGCTCGATCTTGGTTATTTTCGCTTTCGCGGCTGGCAGCAAAGTTCAGAACCATGTTTCTGTGAATAACTCTTGAACCGTAAGTCACAGACGCTCGCTCTTGGCTGCATTCGTTTCAGCTCGTGGCAGCCAGTCTAAAAAACACCATCTTGGACTTCTCTGGATGTTTCCCAGGCGAGCTATTGGCAGCATGTTCAGAACCACTGTTTCTGAGGCTAATTCTTGAACCGTAAGTCATAGACGCTCGATCTTGGCGGCATTCGTCTCAGCGCCTGGCAATTAGTATAGAAGCACTGTTTCCCACTGTTTCTGAGGCTAATTCTTGAACCGTAAGTCATAGACGCTAGATCTTGGCTGCATTCGTCTCAGCGCCTGGCAATTAGTATAGAAGCACTGTCTTTGACTTCTCTGGATGTTTCCCAGGCGAGCTATTGACAAGTAAATCCTAGACGCTCGATCTTGGTTATTTTCGCTTTACCACTGTTTCTGAGGCTAATTCTTGAACCGTAAGTCTTAGACGCTTGATCTTGGCGGCATTCGTCTCAGCGCCTGGCAATTAGTATAGAAGCACTGTCTTTGACTTCTCTGGATGTATTCCAGGCGAGCTATTCACAAGTAAGTCCTAGACGCTCGATCTTGGTTGCTTTCGCGGCTGGCAGCAAAGTTCAGAACCATGTTTCTGTGAATAACTCTTGAACCGTAAGTCACAGACGCTCGCTCTTGGCTGCATTCGTTTCAGCTCGTGGCAGCCAGTCTAAAAAACACTATCTTGGACTTCTCTGGATGTTTCCCAGGCGAGCTATTGGCAGCATGTTCAGAACCACTGTTTCTGAGGCTAATTCTTGAACCGTAAGTCATAGACGCTCGATCTTGGCGGCATTCGTCTCAGCGCCTGGCAATTAGTATAGAAGCACTGTTTTCCACTGTTTCTGAGGCTAATTCTTGAACCGTAAGTCTTAGACGCTTGATCTTGGCGGCATTCGTCTCAGCGCCTGGCAATTAGTATATAAGCACTGTCTTTGACTTCTCTGGATGTATTCCAGGCGAGCTATTCACAAGTAAGTCCTAGACGCTCGATCTTGGTTGCTTTCGCTTTCGCGGCTGGCAGCAAAGTTCAGAACCCTGTTTCTGTGAATAACTCTTGAACCGTAAGTCACAGACGCTCGCTCTTGGCTGCATTCGTTTCAGCTCGTGGCAGCCAGTCTAAAAAACACTATCTTGGACTTCTCTGGATGTTTCCCAGGCGAGCTATTGGCAGCATGTTCAGAACCACTGTTTCTGAGGCTAATTCTTGAACCGTAAGTCATAGACGCTCGATCTTGGCGGCATTCGTCTCAGCGCCTGGCAATTAGTATAGAAGCACTGTTTTCCACTGTTTCTGAGGCTAATTCTTGAACCGTAAGTCTTAGACGCTTGATCTTGGCGGCATTCGTCTCAGCGCCTGGCAATTAGTATATAAGCACTGTCTTTGACTTCTCTGGATGTATTCCAGGCGAGCTATTCACAAGTAAGTCCTAGACGCTCGATCTTGGTTGCTTTCGCTTTCGCGGCTGGCAGCAAAGTTCAGAACCATGTTTCTGTGAATAACTCTTGAACCGTAAGTCACAGACGCTCGCTCTTGGCTGCATTCGTTTCAGCTCGTGGCAGCCAGTCTAAAAAACACTATCTTGGACTTCTCTGGATGTTTCCCAGGCGAGCTATTGGCAGCATGTTCAGAACCACTGTTTCTGAGGCTAATTCTTGAACCGTAAGTCATAGACGCTCGATCTTGGCGGCATTCGTCTCAGTGCCTGGCAATTAGTATAGAAGCACAGTTTCCCACTGTTTCTGAGGCTAATTCTTGAACCGTAAGTCTTAGACGCTTGATCTTGGCGGCATTCGTCTCAGCGCCTGGCAATTAGTATAGAAGCACTGTCTTTGACTTCTCTGGATGTTTCCCAGGCGAGCTATTCACAAGTAAATCCTAGACGCTCGATCTTGGTTACTTTCGCTTTCGCGGCTGGCAGCAAAGTTCAGAACCATGTTTCTATGAATAACTCTTGAACCGTAAGTCACAGACGCTCGCTCTTGGTTACATTCGTTTCAGCTCGTGGCAGCCAGTCTAAAAAACACTATCTTGGACTTCTCTGGATGTTTCCCAGTCGAGCTATTGGCAGCATGTTCAGAACCACTGTTTCTGAGGCTAATTCTTGAACCGTAAGTCTTAGACGCTTGATCTTGGCGGCATTCGTCTCAGCGCCTGGCAATTAGTATAGAAGCACTGTCTTTGACTTCTCTGGATGTATTCCAGGCGAGCTATTCACAAGTAAGTCCTAGACGCTCGATCTTGGTTGCTTTCGCGGCTGGCAGCAAAGTTCAGAACCATGTTTCTGTGAATAACTCTTGAACCGTAAGTCACAGACGCTCGCTCTTGGCTGAATTCGTTTCAGCTCGTGGCAGCCAGTCTAAAAAACACTATCTTGGACTTCTCTGGATGTTTCCCAGGCGAGCTATTGGCAGCATGTTCAGAACCACTGTTTCTGAGGCTAATTCTTGAACCGTAAGTCATAGACGCTCGATCTTGGCGGCATTCGTCTCAGCGCCTGGCAATTAGTATAGAAGCACTGTCTTTGACTTCACTGGATGTTTCCCAGGCGAGCTATTGACAAGTAAATCCTAGACGCTCGATCTTGGTTATTTTCACTTTCGCGGCTGGCAGCAAAGTTCAGAACCATGTTTCTGTGAATAACTCTTGAACCGTAAGTCACAGACGCTCGCTCTTGGCTGCATTCGTTTCAGCTTGTGGCAGCCAGTCTAAAAAACATTATCTTGGACTTCTCTGGATGTTTCCCAGGTGAGCTATTGGCAGCATGTTCAGAACCACTGTTTCTGAGGCTAATTCTTGAACCGTAAGTCATAGAAGCTCGATCTTGGCGGCATTCGTCTCAGCGCCTGGCAATTAGTATAGAAACACTGTTTCCCAGTGTTTCTGAGGCTAATTCTTGAACCGTAAGTCTTAGACGCTCGATCTTGGCGGCATTCGTCTCAGCGCCTGGCAATTAGTATAGAGGCACTGTATTTGACTTCTCTGGATGTTTCCCAGGCGAGCTATTGACAAGTAAATCCTAGACGCTCGATCTTGGTTATTTTCGCTTTCGCGGCTGGCAGCAAAGTTCAGAACCATGTTTCTGTGAATAACTTTTGAACCGTAAGTCACTGACGCTCGCTCTTGGCTGCATTCGTTTCAGCTCGTGGCAGCCAGTCTAAAAAACACAATCTTGGACTTCTTTGTATGTTTCCCAGGCGAGCTATTGGCAGCATGTTCAGAACCACTGTTTCTGAGGCTAATTCTTGAACCGTAAGTCATAGACGCTAGATCTTGGCGGCATTCGTCTCAGCGCCTGGCAATTAGTATGGAAGCACTGTCTTTGACTTCTCTGGATGTTTCCCAGGCGAGCTATTGACAAGTAAATCCTAGACGCTCGATCTTGGTTATTTTCGCTTTCGCGGCTGGCAGCAAAGTTCAGAACCATGTTTCTGTGAATAACTCTTGAACCGTAAGTCACAGACGCTCGCTCTTGGCTGCATTCGTTTCAGCTTGTGGCAGCCAGTCTAAAAAACACTATCTTGGACTTCTCTGCATGTTTCCCAGGTGAGCTATTGGCAGCATGTTCAGAACCACTGTTTCTGAGGCTAATTCTTGAACCGTAAGTCTTAGACGCTTGATCTTGGCGGCATTCGTCTCAGCGCCTGGCAATTAGTATAGGAGCACTGTCTTTGACTTCTCTGGATGTTTCCCAGGCGAGCTATTCACAAGTAAATCCTAGACGCTCGATCTTGGTTACTTTCGCTTTCGCGGCTGGCAGCAAAGTTCAGAACCATGTTTCTATGAATAACTCTTGAACCGTAAGTCACAGACGCTCGCTCTTGGCTGCATTCGTTTCAGCTTGTGGCAGCCAGTCTAAAAAACACTATCTTGGACTTCTCTGGATGTTTCCCAGGTGAGCTATTGGCAGCATGTTCAGAACCACTGTTTCTGAGGCTAATTCTTGAACCGTAAGTCATAGAAGCTCGATCTTGGCGGCATTCGTCTCAGCGCCTGGCAATTAGTATAGAAACACTGTTTCCCAGTGTTTCTGAGGCTAATTCTTGAACCGTAAGTCTTAGACGCTCGATCTTGGCGGCATTCGTCTCAGCGCCTGGCAATTAGTATAAAGGCACTGTAATTGACTTCTCTGGATGTTTCCCAGGCGAGCTATTGACAAGTAAATCCTAGACGCTCGATCTTGGTTACTTTCGCTTTCGCGGCTGGCAGCAAAGTTCAGAACCATGTTTCTGTGAATAACTATTGAACCGTAAGTCACAGACGCTCGCTCTTGGCTGCATTCGTTTCAGCTCGTGGCAGCCAGTCTAAAAAACACTATCTTGGACTTCTCTGGATGTTTCCCAGGCGAGCTATTGGCAGCATGTTCAGAACCACTGTTTCTGAGGCTAATTCTTGAACCGTAAGTCATAGACGCTCGATCTTGGCGGCATTCGTCTCAGCGCCTGGCAATTAGTATAGAAACACTGTTTCCCAGTGTTTCTGAGGCTAATTCTTGAACCGTAAGTCTTAGACGCTCGATCTTGGCGGCATTCGTCTCAGCGCCTGGCAATTAGTATAGAGGCACTGTATTTGACTTCTCTGGATGTTTCCCAGGCGAGCTATTGACAAGTAAATCCTAGACGCTCGATCTTGGTTATTTTCGCTTTCGCGGCTGGCAGCAAAGTTCAGAACCATGTTTCTGTGAATAACTTTTGAACCGTAAGTCACTGACGCTCGCTCTTGGCTGCATTCGTTTCAGCTCGTGGCAGCCAGTCTAAAAAACACAATCTTGGACTTCTTTGTATGTTTCCCAGGCGAGCTATTGGCAGCATGTTCAGAACCACTGTTTCTGAGGCTAATTCTTGAACCGTAAGTCATAGACGCTAGATCTTGGCGGCATTCGTCTCAGCGCCTGGCAATTAGTATGGAAGCACTGTCTTTGACTTCTCTGGATGTTTCCCAGGCGAGCTATTGACAAGTAAATCCTAGACGCTCGATCTTGGTTATTTTCGCTTTCGCGGCTGGCAGCAAAGTTCAGAACCATGTTTCTGTGAATAACTTTTGAACCGTAAGTCACAGACGCTCGCTCTTGGCTGCATTCGTTTCAGCTCGTGGCAGCCAGTCTAAAAAACACAATCTTGGACTTCTCTGGATGTTTCCCAGGCGAGCTATTGGCAGCATGTTCAGAACCACTGTTTCTGAGGCTAATTCTTGAACCGTAAGTCATAGACGCTCGATCTTGGCGGAATTCGTCTCAGCGCCTGGCAATTAGTATAGAAGCACTGTTTCCCACTGTTTCTGAGGCTAATTCTTGAACCGTAAGTCATAGACGCTAGATCTTGGCGGCATTCGTCTCAGCACCTGGCAATTAGTATAGAAGCACTGTCTTTGACTTCTCTGGATGTTTCCCAGGCGAGCTATTGACAAGTAAATCCTAGACGCTCGATCTTGGTTATTTTCGCTTTCGCGGCTGGCAGCAAAGTTCAGAACCATGTTTCTGTGAATAACTTTTGAACCGTAAGTCACAGACGCTCGCTCTTGGCTGCATTCGTTTCAGCTCGTGGCAGCCAGTCTAAAAAACACAATCTTGGACTTCTCTGGATGTTTCCCAGGCGAGCTATTGGCAGCATGTTCAGAACCACTGTTTCTGAGGCTAATTCTTGAACCGTAAGTCATAGACGCTCGATCTTGGCGGCATTCGTCTCAGCGCCTGGCAATTAGTATAGAAGCACTGTTTCCCACTGTTTCTGAGGCTAATTCTTGAACCGTAAGTCATAGACGCTAGATCTTGGCGGCATTCGTCTCAGCACCTGGCAATTAGTATAGAAGCACTGTCTTTGACTTCTCTGGATGTTTCCCAGGCGAGCTATTGACAAGTAAATCCTAGACGCTCGATCTTGGTTATTTTCGCTTTCGCGGCTGGCAGCAAAGTTCAGAACCATGTTTCTGTGAATAACTTTTGAACCGTAAGTCACAGACGCTCGCTCTTGGCTGCATTCGTTTCAGCTCGTGGCAGCCAGTCTAAAAAACACAATCTTGGACTTCTCTGGATGTTTCCCAGGCGAGCTATTGGCAGCATGTTCAGAACCACTGTTTCTGAGGCTAATTCTTGAACCGTAAGTCATAGACGCTCGATCTTGGCGGCATTCGTCTCAGCGCCTGGCAATTAGTATAGAAGCACTGTTTCCCACTGTTTCTGAGGCTAATTCTTGAACCGTAAGTCATAGACGCTAGATCTTGGCGGCATTCGTCTCAGCACCTGGCAATTAGTATAGAAGCACTGTCTTTGACTTCTCTGGATGTTTCCCAGGCGAGCTATTGACAAGTAAATCCTAGACGCTCGATCTTGGTTATTTTCGCTTTCGCGGCTGGCAGCAAAGTTCAGAACCATGTTTCTGTGAATAACTTTTGAACCGTAAGTCACAGACGCTCGCTCTTGGCTGCATTCGTTTCAGCTCGTGGCAGCCAGTCTAAAAAACACTATCTTGGACTTCTCTGGATGTTTCCCAGGCGAGCTATTGGCAGCATGTTCAGAACCACTGTTTCTGAGGCTAATTCTTGAACCGTAAGTCATAGACGCTCGATCTTGGCGGCATTCGTCTCAGCGCCTGGCAATTAGTATAGAAGCACTGTTTCCCACTGTTTCTGAGGCTAATTCTTGAACCGTAAGTCATAGACGCTAGATCTTGGCGGCATTCGTCTCAGCACCTGGCAATTAGTATAGAAGCACTGTCTTTGACTTCTCTGGATGTTTCCCAGGCGAGCTATTGACAAGTAAATCCTAGACGCTCGATCTTGGTTATTTTCGCTTTCGCGGCTGGCAGCAAAGTTCAGAACCATGTTTCTGTGAATAACTTTTGAACCGTAAGTCACAGACGCTCGCTCTTGGCTGCATTCGTTTCAGCTCGTGGCAGCCAGTCTAAAAAACACAATCTTGGACTTCTCTGGATGTTTCCCAGGCGAGCTATTGGCAGCATGTTCAGAACCACTGTTTATGAGGCTAATTCTTGAACCGTAAGTCATAGACGCTCGATCTTGGCGGCATTCGTCTCAGCGCCTGGCAATTAGTATAGAAGCACTGTTTCCCACTGTTTCTGAGGCTAATTCTTGA
This sequence comes from Rhinoderma darwinii, assembly GCF_050947455.1. Classification (NCBI taxonomy): domain Eukaryota; kingdom Metazoa; phylum Chordata; class Amphibia; order Anura; family Rhinodermatidae; genus Rhinoderma; species Rhinoderma darwinii. Next base: position 49,732 of record NW_027462410.1, read on the forward strand.
ACCGTAAGTCATAGACGCTCGATCTTGGCGGCATTCGTCTCAGCGCCTGGCAATTAGTATAGAAGCACTGTCTTTGACTTCTCTGGATGTTTCCCAGGCGAGCTATTGACAAGTAAATCCTAGACGCTCGATCTTGGTTATTTTCGCTTTCGCGGCTGGCAGCAAAGTTCAGAACCATGTTTCTGTGAATAACTCTTGAACCGTAAGTCACAGACGCTCGCTCTTGGTTGCATTCGTTTCAGCTCGTGGCAGCCAGTCTAAAAAACACAATCTTGGACTTCTCTGGATGTTTCCCAGGCGAGCTATTGGCAGCATGTTCAGAACCACTGTTTCTGAGGCTAATTCTTGAACCGTAAGTCATAGACGCTCGATCTTGGCGGCATTCGTCTCAGCGCCTGGCAATTAGTATAGAAGCACTGTTTCCCACTGTTTCTGAGGCTAATTCTTGAACCGTAAGTCATAGACGCTAGATCTTGGCGGCATTCGTCTCAGCGCCTGGCAATTAGTATGGAAGCACTGTCTTTGACTTCTCTGGATGTTTCCCAGGCGAGCTATTGACAAGTAAATCCTAGACGCTCGATCTTGGTTATTTTCGCTTTCGCGGCTGGCAGCAAAGTTCAGAACCATGTTTCTGTGAATAACTCTTGAACCGTAAGTCACAGAAGCTCGCTCTTGGCTGCATTCGTTTCAGCTCGTGGCAGCGCGTCTAAAAAACACTATCTTGGACTTCTCTGGATGTTTCCCAGGCGAGCTATTGGCAGCATGTTCAGAACCACTGTTTCTGAGGCTAATTCTTGAACCGTAAGTCTTAGACGCTCGAGCTTGGCGGCATTCGTCTCAGCGCCTGGCAATTAGTATAGAAGCACTGTTTCCCACTGTTTCTGAGGCTAATTCTTGAACCGTAAGTCATAGACGCTAGATCTTGGCGGCATTCGTCTCAGCGCCTGGAAATTAGTATAGAAGCACTGTCTTTGACTTCTCTGGATGTATTCCAGGCGAGCTATTCACAAGTAAGTCCTAGACGCTCGATCTTGGTTGCTTTCGCGGCTGGCAGCAAAGTTCAGAACCATGTTTCTGTGAATAACTCTTGAACCGTAAGTCACAGACGCTCGCTCTTGGCTGCATTCGTTTCAGCTCGTGGCAGCCAGTCTAAAAAACACTATCTTGGACTTCTCTGGATGTTTCCCAGGCGAGCTATTGGCAGCATGTTCAGAACCACTGTTTCTGAGGCTAATTCTTGAACCGTAAGTCATAGACGCTCGATCTTGGCGGCATTCGTCTCAGCGCCTGGCAATTAGTATAGAAACACTGTTTCCCACTGTTTCTGAGGCTAATTCTTGAACCGTAAGTCATAGACGCTAGATCTTGGCGGCATTCGTCTCAGCACCTGGCAATTAGTATAGAAGCACTGTCTTTGACTTCTCTGGATGTTTCCCAGGCGAGCTATTGACAAGTAAATCCTAGACGCTCGATCTTGGTTGCTTTCGCGGCTGGCAGCAAAGTTCAGAACCATGTTTCTGTGAATAACTCTTGAACCGTAAGTCACAGACGCTCGCTCTTGGCTGCATTCGTTTCAGCTCGTGGCAGCCAGTCTAAAAAACACAATCTTGGACTTCTTTGTATGTTTCCCAGGCGAGCTATTGGCAGCATGTTCAGAACCACTGTTTCTGAGGCTAATTCTTGAACCGTAAGTCATAGACGCTAGATCTTGGCGGCATTCGTCTCAGCGCCTGGCAATTAGTATAGAAGCACTGTCTTTGACTTCTCTGGATGTTTCCCAGGCGAGCTATTGACAAGTAAATCCTAGACGCTCGATCTTGGTTATTTTCGCTTTCGCGGCTGGCAGCAAAGTTCAGAACCATGTTTCTGTGAATAACTTTTGAACCGTAAGTCACAGACGCTCGCTCTTGGCTGCATTCGTTTCAGCTCGTGGCAGCCAGTCTAAAAAACACAATCTTGGACTTCTCTGGATGTTTCCCAGGCGAGCTATTGGCAGCATGTTCAGAACCACTGTTTCTGAGGCTAATTCTTGAACCGTAAGTCATAGACGCTCGATCTTGGCGGCATTCGTCTCAGCGCCTGGCAATTAGTATAGAAGCACTGTTTCCCACTGTTTCTGAGGCTAATTCTTGAACCGTAAGTCATAGACGCTAGATCTTGGCGGCATTCGTCTCAGCACCTGGCAATTAGTATAGAAGCACTGTCTTTGACTTCTCTGGATGTTTCCCAGGCGAGCTATTGACAAGTAAATCCTAGACGCTCGATCTTGGTTATTTTCGCTTTCGCGGCTGGCAGCAAAGTTCAGAACCATGTTTCTGTGAATAACTTTTGAACCGTAAGTCACAGACGCTCGCTCTTGGCTGCATTCGTTTCAGCTCGTGGCAGCCAGTCTAAAAAACACTATCTTGGACTTCTCTGGATGTTTCCCAGGCGAGCTATTGGCAGCATGTTCAGAACCACTGTTTCTGAGGCTAATTCTTGAACCGTAAGTCATAGACGCTCGATCTTGGCGGCATTCGTCTCAGCGCCTGGCAATTAGTATAGAAGCACTGTTTCCCACTGTTTCTGAGGCTAATTCTTGAACCGTAAGTCATAGACGCTAGATCTTGGCGGCATTCGTCTCAGCACCTGGCAATTAGTATAGAAGCACTGTCTTTGACTTCTCTGGATGTTTCCCAGGCGAGCTATTGACAAGTAAATCCTAGACGCTCGATCTTGGTTATTTTCGCTATCGCGGCTGGCAGCAAAGTTCAGAACCATGTTTCTGTGAATAACTTTTGAACCGTAAGTCACAGACGCTCGCTCTTGGCTGCATTCGTTTCAGCTCGTGGCAGCCAGTCTAAAAAACACAATCTTGGACTTCTCTGGATGTTTCCCAGGCGAGCTATTGGCAGCATGTTCAGAACCACTGTTTCTGAGGCTAATTCTTGAACCGTAAGTCATAGACGCTCGATCTTGGCGGCATTCGTCTCAGCGCCTGGCAATTAGTATAGAAGCACTGTTTCCCACTGTTTCTGAGGCTAATTCTTGAACCGTAAGTCATAGACGCTAGATCTTGGCGGCATTCGTCTCAGCACCTGGCAATTAGTATAGAAGCACTGTCTTTGACTTCTCTGGATGTTTCCCAGGCGAGCTATTGACAAGTAAATCCTAGACGCTCGATCTTGGTTATTTTCGCTTTCGCGGCTGGCAGCAAAGTTCAGAACCATGTTTCTGTGAATAACTTTTGAACCGTAAGTCACAGACGCTCGCTCTTGGCTGCATTCGTTTCAGCTCGTGGCAGCCAGTCTAAAAAACACTATCTTGGACTTCTCTGGATGTTTCCCAGGCGAGCTATTGGCAGCATGTTCAGAACCACTGTTTCTGAGGCTAATTCTTGAACCGTAAGTCATAGACGCTCGATCTTGGCGGCATTCGTCTCAGCGCCTGGCAATTAGTATAGAAGCACTGTTTCCCACTGTTTCTGAGGCTAATTCTTGAACCGTAAGTCATAGACGCTAGATCTTGGCGGCATTCGTCTCAGCACCTGGCAATTAGTATAGAAGCACTGTCTTTGACTTCTCTGGATGTTTCCCAGGCGAGCTATTGACAAGTAAATCCTAGACGCTCGATCTTGGTTATTTTCGCTTTCGCGGCTGGCAGCAAAGTTCAGAACCATGTTTCTGTGAATAACTTTTGAACCGTAAGTCACAGACGCTCGCTCTTGGCTGCATTCGTTTCAGCTCGTGGCAGCCAGTCTAAAAAACACAATCTTGGACTTCTCTGGATGTTTCCCAGGCGAGCTATTGGCAGCATGTTCAGAACCACTGTTTATGAGGCTAATTCTTGAACCGTAAGTCATAGACGCTCGATCTTGGCGGCATTCGTCTCAGCGCCTGGCAATTAGTATAGAAGCACTGTTTCCCACTGTTTCTGAGGCTAATTCTTGAACCGTAAGTCATAGACGCTCGATCTTGGCGGCATTCGTCTCAGCGCCTGGCAATTAGTATAGAAGCACTGTCTTTGACTTCTCTGGATGTTTCCCAGGCGAGCTATTGACAAGTAAATCCTAGACGCTCGATCTTGGTTATTTTCGCTTTCGCGGCTGGCAGCAAAGTTCAGAACCATGTTTCTGTGAATAACTCTTGAACCGTAAGTCACAGACGCTCGCTCTTGGCTGCATTCGTTTCAGCTCGTGGCAGCCAGTCTAAAAAACACAATCTTGGACTTCTCTGGATGTTTCCCAGGCGAGCTATTGGCAGCATGTTCAGAACCACTGTTTCTGAGGCTAATTCTTGAACCGTAAGTCATAGACGCTCGATCTTGGCGGCATTCGTCTCAGCGCCTGGCAATTAGTATAGAAGCACTGTTTCCCACTGTTTCTGAGGCTAATTCTTGAACCGTAAGTCATAGACGCTAGATCTTGGCGGCATTCGTCTCAGCGCCTGGCAATTAGTATGGAAGCACTGTCTTTGACTTCTCTGGATGTTTCCCAGGCGAGCTATTGACAAGTAAATCCTAGACGCTCGATCTTGGTTATTTTCGCTTTCGCGGCTGGCAGCAAAGTTCAGAACCATGTTTCTGTGAATAACTCTTGAACCGTAAGTCACAGAAGCTCGCTCTTGGCTGCATTCGTTTCAGCTCGTGGCAGCGCGTCTAAAAAACACTATCTTGGACTTCTCTGGATGTTTCCCAGGCGAGCTATTGGCAGCATGTTCAGAACCACTGTTTCTGAGGCTAATTCTTGAACCGTAAGTCTTAGACGCTCGAGCTTGGCGGCATTCGTCTCAGCGCCTGGCAATTAGTATAGAAGCACTGTTTCCCACTGTTTCTGAGGCTAATTCTTGAACCGTAAGTCATAGACGCTAGATCTTGGCGGCATTCGTCTCAGCGCCTGGAAATTAGTATAGAAGCACTGTCTTTGACTTCTCTGGATGTATTCCAGGCGAGCTATTCACAAGTAAGTCCTAGACGCTCGATCTTGGTTGCTTTCGCGGCTGGCAGCAAAGTTCAGAACCATGTTTCTGTGAATAACTCTTGAACCGTAAGTCACAGACGCTCGCTCTTGGCTGCATTCGTTTCAGCTCGTGGCAGCCAGTCTAAAAAACACTATCTTGGACTTCTCTGGATGTTTCCCAGGCGAGCTATTGGCAGCATGTTCAGAACCACTGTTTCTGAGGCTAATTCTTGAACCGTAAGTCATAGACGCTCGATCTTGGCGGCATTCGTCTCAGCGCCTGGCAATTAGTATAGAAACACTGTTTCCCACTGTTTCTGAGGCTAATTCTTGAACCGTAAGTCATAGACGCTAGATCTTGGCGGCATTCGTCTCAGCACCTGGCAATTAGTATAGAAGCACTGTCTTTGACTTCTCTGGATGTTTCCCAGGCGAGCTATTGACAAGTAAATCCTAGACGCTCGATCTTGGTTGCTTTCGCGGCTGGCAGCAAAGTTCAGAACCATGTTTCTGTGAATAACTCTTGAACCGTAAGTCACAGACGCTCGCTCTTGGCTGCATTCGTTTCAGCTCGTGGCAGCCAGTCTAAAAAACACTATCTTGGACTTCTCTGGATGTTTCCCAGACGAGCTATTGGCAGCATGTTCAGAACCACTGTTTCTGAGGCTAATTCTTGAACCGTAAGTCATAGACGCTCGATCTTGCCGGCATTCGTCTCAGCGCCTGGCAATTAGTATAGAAACACTGTTTCCCACTGTTTCTGAGGCTAATTCTTGAACCGTAAGTCATAGACGCTAGATCTTGGCGGCATTCGTCTCAGCACCTGGCAATTAGTATAGAAGCACTGTCTTTGACTTCTCTGGATGTTTCCCAGGCGAGCTATTGACAAGTAAATCCTAGACGCTCGATCTTGGTTATTTTCGCTTTCGCGGCTGGCAGCAAAGTTCAGAACCATGTTTCTGTGAATAACTTTTGAACCGTAAGTCACAGACGCTCGCTCTTGGCTGCATTCGTTTCAGCTCGTGGCAGCCAGTCTAAAAAACACAATCTTGGACTTCTCTGGATGTTTCCCAGGCGAGCTATTGGCAGCATGTTCAGAACCACTGTTTCTGAGGCTAATTCTTGAACCGTAAGTCATAGACGCTCGATCTTGGCGGCATTCGTCTCAGCGCCTGGCAATTAGTATAGAAGCACTGTTTCCCACTGTTTCTGAGGCTAATTCTTGAACCGTAAGTCATAGACGCTAGATCTTGGCGGCATTCGTCTCAGCACCTGGCAATTAGTATAGAAGCACTGTCTTTGACTTCTCTGGATGTTTCCCAGGCGAGCTATTGACAAGTAAATCCTAGACGCTCGATCTTGGTTATTTTCGCTTTCGCGGCTGGCAGCAAAGTTCAGAACCATGTTTCTGTGAATAACTTTTGAACCGTAAGTCACAGACGCTCGCTCTTGGCTGCATTCGTTTCAGCTCGTGGCAGCCAGTCTAAAAA
>NW_027462411.1:0-61236 GCF_050947455.1 Rhinoderma darwinii
CCATACATGGATGTAAAAGCAACAAGCAATGGCTTTTCACAAGCCCTCCAAAAATTGACCCTTTTTTTTGGCAGAGGCCTGCCGGGGTTCTTCCATAGATGGATGTAAAAGCAACAAGCAATGGCTTTTCACAAGCCCTCCAAAAATTGACCCTTTTTTTTGGCAGATGCCTGCCGGGGTTCTTTCATACATGGATGTAAAAGCAACAAGCAATGGCTTTTGACAAGCCCTCCAAAAATTGACTCTTTTTATTGGCAGATGCCTGCCGGGGTTCTTCCATACATGGATGTAAAAGCAACAAGCAATGGCTTTTCACAAGCCCTCCAAAAATTGACCCTTTTTATTGGCAGATGCCTGCCGGGGTTCTTCCATACATGGATGTAAAAGCAACAAGCAATGACTTTTCACAAGCCCTCCAAAAATTGACCCTTTTTTTTGGGCAGATGCCTGCCGGGGTTCTTCCATACATGGATGTAAAAGCAACAAGCAATGGCTTTTCACAAGCCCTCCAAAAATTTACCCTTTTTATTGGCAGATGCCTGCCGGGGTTCTTCCATACATGGATGTAAAAGCAACAAGCAATGGCTTTTCACAAGCCCTCCAAAAATTGACGCTTTTTTTGGCAGATCCCTGCCGGGGTTCTTCCATACATGGATGTAAAAGCAACAAGCAATGACTTTTCACAAGCCCTCCAAAAATTGACCCTTTTTTTGGGCAGATGCCTGCCGGGGTTCTTCCATACATGGATGTAAAAGCAACAAGCAATGGCTTTTGACAAGCCCTCCAAAAATTGACCCTTTTTATTGGCAGATGCCTGCCGTGGTTCTTCCATACATGGATGTAAAAGCAACAAGCAATGGCTTTTCACAAGCCCTCCAAAAATTGACCCTTTTTATTGGCAGATGCCTGCCGGGGTTCTTCCATACATGGATGTAAAAGCAACAAGCAATGACTTTTCACAAGCCCTCCAAAAATTGACCCTTTTTTTTGGGCAGATGCCTGCCGGGGTTCTTCCATACATGGATGTAAAAGCAACAAGCAATGGCTTTTCACAAGCCCTCCAAAAATTTACCCTTTTTATTGGCAGATGCCTGCCGGGGTTCTTCCATACATGGATGTAAAAGCAACAAGCAATGGCTTTTCACAAGCCCTCCAAAAATTGACGCTTTTTTTGGCAGATCCCTGCCGGGGTTCTTCCATACATGGATGTAAAAGCAACAAGCAATGACTTTTCACAAGCCCTCCAAAAATTGACCCTTTTTTTGGGCAGATGCCTGCCGGGGTTCTTCCATACATGGATGTAAAAGCAACAAGCAATGGCTTTTCACAAGCCCTCCAAAAATGTACTCTTTTTATTGGCAGATGCCTGCCGGGGTTCTTCCATACATGGATGTAAAAGCAACAAGCAATGGCTTTTCACAAGCCCTCCAAAAATTGACCCTTTTTATTGGCAGATGCCTGCCGGGGTTCTTCCATACATGGATGTAAAAGCAACAAGCAATGGCTTTTCACAAGCCCTCCAAAAATTGACGCTTTTTTTGGCAGATGCCTGCCGGGGTTCTTCCATACATGGATGTAAAAGCAACAAGCAATGGCTTTTCACAAGCCCTCCAAAAATTGACGCTTTTTTTGGCAGATGCCTGCCGGGGTTCTTCCATACATGGATGTAAAAGCAACAAGCAATGGCTTTTCACAAGCCCTCCAAAAATTGACGCTTTTTTTGGCAGATGCCTGCCGGGGTTCTTCCATACATGGATGTAAAAGCAACAAGCAATGACTTTTCACAAGCCCTCCAAAAATTGACCCTTTTTTTTGGCAGATGCCTGCCGGGGTTCTTCCATACATGGATGTAAAAGCAACAAGCAATGGCTTTTCACAAGCCCTCCAAAAATTGACCCTTTTTTTTGGCAGATGCCTGCCGGGGTTCTTTCATACATGGATGTAAAAGCAACAAGCAATGGCTTTTGACAAGCCCTCCAAAAATTGACCCTTTTTATTGGCAGATGCCTGCCGGGGTTCTTCCATAAATGGATGTAAAAGCAACAAGCAATGGCTTTTCACAAGCCCTCCAAAAATTGACGCTTTTTTTGGCAGATGCCTGCCGGGGTTCTTCCATATATGGATGTAAAAGCAACAAGCAATGACTTTTCACAAGCCCTCCAAAAATTGACCCTTTTTTTTGGCAGATGCCTGCCGGGGTTCTTCCATACATGGATGTAAAAGCAACAAGCAATGGCTTTTCACAAGCCCTCCAAAAATTGACGCTTTTTTTGGCAGATGCCTGCCGGGGTTCTTCCATACATGGATGTAAAAGCAACAAGCAATGACTTTTCACAAGCCCTCCAAAAATTGACCCTTTTTTTGGCAGATACCTGCCGGGGTTCTTCCATAGATGGATGTAAAAGCAACAAGCAATGGCTTTTCACAAGCCCTCCAAAAATTGACCCTTTTTTTTGGCAGATGCCTGCCGGGGTTCTTCCATACATGGATGTAAAAACAACAAGCAATGACTTTTCACAAGCCCTCCAAAAATTGACCCTTTTTTTTGGCAGATACCTGCCGGGGTTCTTCCATACATGGACGTAAAAGCAACAAGCAATGGCTTTTCACAAGCCCTCCAAAAATTGACCCTTTTTTTTGGCAGATGCCTGCCGGGGTTCTTTCATACATGGATGTAAAAGCAACAAGCAATGGCTTTTGACAAGCCCTCCAAAAATTGACCCTTTTTATTGGCAGATGCCTGCCGGGGTTCTTCCATAAATGGATGTAAAAGCAACAAGCAATGGCTTTTCACAAGCCCTCCAAAAATTGACGCTTTTTTTGGCAGATGCCTGCCGGGGTTCTTCCATACATGGATGTAAAAGCAACAAGCAATTACTTTTCACAAGCCCTCCAAAAATTGACCCTTTTTTTTGGCAGATGCCTGCCGGGGTTCTTCCATACATGGATGTAAAAGCAACAAGCAATGGCTTTTCACAAGGACTCCAAAAATTTACGCTTTTTTTGGCAGATGCCTGCCGGGGTTCTTCCATACATGGATGTAAAAGCAACAAGCAATGGCTTTTCACAAGCCCTCCAAAAATTGACGCTTTTTTTGGCAGATGCCTGCCGGAGTTCTTCCATACATGGATGTAAAAGCAACAAGCAATGGCTTTTCACAAGCCCTCCAAAAATTGACCCTTTTTTTTGGCAGATGCCTGCCGGGGTTCTTTCATACATGGATGTAAAAGCAACAAGCAATGACTTTTCACAAGCCCTCCAAAAATTGACCCTTTTTTTGGCAGATACCTGCCGGGGTTCTTCCATAGATGGATGTAAAAGCAACAAGCAATGGCTTTTCACAAGCCCTCCAAAAATTGACCCTTTTTTTTGGCAGATGCCTGCCGGGGTTCTTCCATACATGGATGTAAAAGCAACAAGCAATGGCTTTTCACAAGCCCTCCAAAAATTGACCCTTTTTATTGGCAGATGCCTGCCGGGGTTCTTTCATACATGGATGTAAAAGCAACAAGCAATGGCTTTTCACAAGCCCTCCAAAAATTGACCCTTTTTTTTGGCAGATGCCTGCCGGGGTTCTTCCATACATGGATGTAAAAACAACAAGCAATGACTTTTCACAAGCCCTCCAAAAATGTACTCTTTTTATTGGCAGATGCCTGCCGGGGTTCTTCCATACATGGATGTAAAAGCAACAAGCAATGGCTTTTCACAAGCCCTCCAAAAATTTACCCTTTTTTTGGCAGATGCCTGCCGGGGTTCTTACATACATGGATGTAAAAGCAACAAGCAATGACTTTTCACAAGCCCTCCAAAAATTGACCCTTTTTTTGGCAGATAACTGCCGGGGTTCTTCCATACATGGATGTAAAAGCAACAAGCAATGACTCTTCACAAGCCCTCCAAAAATGTACCCTTTTTATTGGCAGATGCCTGCCGGGGTTCTTCCATACATGGATGTAAAAGCAACAAGCAATGGCTTTTCACAAGCCCTCCAAAAATTGACGCTTTTTTTGGCAGATGCCTGCCGGGGTTCTTCCATACATGGATGTAAAAGCAACAAGCAATGGCTTTTCACAAGCCCTCCAAAAATTGACCCCTTTTTTTGGCAGATGCCTGCCGGGGTTCTTCCATACATGGATGTAAAAGCAACAAGCAATGGCTTTTCACAAGCCCTCCAAAAATTGACCCTTTTTTTTTGCAGATGCCTGCCGGGGTTCTTCCATACATGGACGTAAAAGCAACAAGCAAAATGGCTTTTCACAAGCCCTCCAAAAATTGACCCTTTTTTTTGGCAGATGCCTGCCGGGGTTCTTCCATACATGGATGTAAAAGCAACAAGCAATGGCTTTTCACAAGCCCTCCAAAAAATGACCCTTTTTTTTGGCAGATGCCTGCCGGGGTTCTTCCATACATGGATGTAAAAGCAACAAGCAATGGCTTTTCACAAGCCCTCCAAAAATTGACCCTTTTTTTTGGCAGATGCCTGCCGGGGTTCTTCCATACATGGATGTAAAAGCAACAAGCAATGGCTTTTCACAAGCCCTCCAAAAATTGACCCCTTTTTTTGGCAGATGCCTGCCGGGGTTCTTCCATACATGGATGTAAAAGCAATAAGCAATGGCTTTTCACAAGCCCTCCAAAAATTGACCCTTTTTTTTGGCAGATGCCTGCCGGGGTTCTTCCATACATGGATGTAAAAGCAACAAGCAATTGCTTTTCACAAGCCCTCCAGAAATTGACGCTTTTTTTGGCAGATGCCTGCCGGGGTTCTTCCATACATGGACGTAAAAGCAACAAGCAATGGCTTTTCACAAGCCCTCCAAAAATTGACGCTTTTTTTGGCAGATGCCTGCCGGGGTTCTTCCATACATGGATGTAAAAGCAACAAGCAATGGCTTTTCACAAGCCCTCCAAAAATTGACCCTTTTTTTTGGCAGATGCCTGCCGGGGTTCTTCCATACATGGACGTAAAAGCAACAAGCAAAATGGCTTTTCACAAGCCCTCCAAAAATTGACCCTTTTTTTTGGCAGATGCCTGCCGGGGTTCTTCCATACATGGATGTAAAAGCAACAAGCAATGACTTTTCACAAGCCCTCCAAAAATTGACCCTTTTTTGGCAGATGCCTGCCGGAGTTCTTCCATACATGGATGTAAAAGCAACAAGCAATGGCTTTTCACAAGCCCTCCAAAAATTGACGCTTTTTTTGGCAGATGCCTGCCGGGGTTCTTCCATACATGGATGTAAAAGCAACAAGCAATGACTTTTCACAAGCCCTCCAAAAATTGACCCTTTTTTTGGCAGATAACTGCCGGGGTTCTTCCATACATGGACGTAAAAGCAACAAGCAAAATGGCTTTTCACAAGCCCTCCAAAAATTGACCCTTTTTTTTGGCAGATGCCTGCCGGGGTTCTTCCATACATGGATGTAAAAGCAACAAGCAATGACTCTTCACAAGCCCTCCAAAAATGTACCCTTTTTATTGGCAGATGCCTGCCGGGGTTCTTCCATACATGGATGTAAAAGCAACAAGCAATGGCTTTTCACAAGCCCTCCAAAAATGTACTCTTTTTATTGCCAGATGCCTGCCGGGGTTCTTCCATACATGGACGTAAAAGCAACAAGCAATGGCTTTTCACAAGCCCTCCAAAAATTGACGCTTTTTTTGGCAGATGCCTGCCGGGGTTCTTCCATACATGGATGTAAAAGCAACAAGCAATGGCTTTTCACAAGCCCTCCAAAAAATGACCCTTTTTTTTTGGCAGATGCCTGCCGGGGTTCTTCCATACATGGATGTAAAAGCAACAAGCAATGGCTTTTCACAAGCCCTCCAAAAATTGACCCTTTTTTTTTGGCAGATGCCTGCCGGGGTTCTTCCATACATGGATGTAAAAGCAACAAGCAATGACTTTTCACAAGCCCTCCAAAAATTGACCCTTTTTTGGCAGATGCCTGCCGGGGTTCTTCCATACATGGATGTAAAAGCAACAAGCAATGGCTTTTCACAAGCCCTCCAAAAAATGACCCTTTTTTTTGGCAGATGCCTGCCGGGGTTCTTCCATACATGGATGTAAAAGAAACAAGCAATGGCTTTTCACAAGCCCTCCAAAAATGTACCCTTTTTATTGCCAGATGCCTGCCGGGGTTCTTCCATACATGGATGTAAAAGCAACAAGCAATGACTTTTCACAAGCCCTCCAAAAATGTACTCTTTTTATTGCCAGATGCCTGCCGGGGTTCTTCCATACATGGACGTAAAAGCAACAAGCAATGACTTTTCACAAGCCCTCCAAAAATGTACTCTTTTTATTGCCAGATGCCTGCCGGGGATCTTCCATACAAGGATGTAAAAGCAACAAGCAATGGCTTTTCACAAGCCCTCCAAAAATTGACCCTTTTTATTGGCAGATGCCTGCCGGGGTTCTTCCATACATGGACGTAAAAGCAACAAGCAAAATGGCTTTTCACAAGCCCTCCAAAAATTGACCCTTTTTTTTGGCAGATGCCTGCCGGGGTTCTTCCATACATGGATGTAAAAGCAACAAGCAATGACTTTTCACAAGCCCTCCAAAAATTGACCCTTTTTTTGGCAGATAACTGCCGGGGTTCTTCCATACATGGATGTAAAAGCAACAAGCAATGGCTTTTCACAAGCCCTCCAAAAATGTACCCTTTTTATTGGCAGATTCCTGCCGGGGTTCTTCCATACATGGATGTAAAAGCAACAAGCAATGGCTTTTCACAAGCCCTCCAAAAATGTACTCTTTTTTTGCCAGATGCCTGCCGGGGTTCTTCCATACATGGACGTAAAAGCAACAAGCAATGGCTTTTCACAAGCCCTCCAAAAATTGACGCTTTTTTTGGCAGATGCCTGCCGGGGTTCTTCCATACATGGATGTAAAAGCAACAAGCAATGGCTTTTCACAAGCCCTCCAAAAATTGACCCTTTTTTTTGGCAGATGCCTGCCGGGGTTCTTCCATACATGGATGTAAAAGCAACAAGCAATGGCTTTTCACAAGCCCTCCAAAAATTGACCCTTTTTTTTTGCAGATGCCTGCCGGGGTTCTTCCATACATGGACGTAAAAGCAACAAGCAAAATGGCTTTTCACAAGCCCTCCAAAAATTTACCCTTTTTTTTGGCAGATGCCTGCCGGGGTTCTTCCATACATGGATGTAAAAGCAACAAGCAATGACTTTTCACAAGCCCTCCAAAAATTGACCCTTTTTTGGCAGATGCCTGCCGGGGTTCTTCCATACATGGATGTAAAAGCAACAAGCAATGGCTTTTCACAAGCCCTCCAAAAATTGACGCTTTTTTTGGCAGATGCCTGCCAGGGTTCTTCCATACATGGATGTAAAAGCAACAAGCAATGGCTTTTCACAAGCCCTCCAAAAAATGACCCTTTTTTTTGGCAGATGCCTGCCGGGGTTCTTCCATACATGGATGTAAAAGCAACAAGCAATGGCTTTTCACAAGCCCTCCAAAAATTGACCCTTTTTTTTGGCAGATGCCTGCCGGGGTTCTTCCATACATGGATGTAAAAGCAACAAGCAATGGCTTTTCACAAGCCCTCCAAAAATTGACGCTTTTTTTGGCAGATAACTGCCGGGGTTCTTCCATACATGGATGTAAAAGCAACAAGCAATGACTTTTCACAAGCCCTCCAAAAATTGACCCTTTTTTTGGCAGATAACTGCCGGGGTTCTTCCATACATGGATGTAAAAGCAATAAGCAATGACTTTTCACAAGCCCTCCAAAAATGTACCCTTTTTATTGGCAGATGCCTGCCGGGGTTCTTCCATACATGGATGTAAAAGCAACAAGCAATGGCTTTTCACAAGCCCTCCAAAAATTGACGCTTTTTTTGGCAGATGCCTGCCGGGGTTCTTCCATACATGGATGTAAAAGCAACAAGCAATGGCTTTTCACAAGCCCTCCAAAAATTGACCCTTTTTTTTGGCAGATGCCTGCCGGGGTTCTTCCATACATGGATGTAAAAGCAACAAGCAATGGCTTTTCACAAGCCCTCCAAAAATTGACCCTTTTTTTTTGCAGATGCCTGCCGGGGTTCTTCCATACATGGACGTAAAAGCAACAAGCAAAATGGCTTTTCACAAGCCCTCCAAAAATTGACCCTTTTTTTTGGCAGATGCCTGCCGGGGTTCTTCCATACATGGATGTAAAAGCAACAAGCAATGACTTTTCACAAGCCCTCCAAAAATTGACCCTTTTTTGGCAGATGCCTGCCGGGGTTCTTCCATACATGGATGTAAAAGCAACAAGCAAAGGCTTTTCACAAGCCCTCCAAAAAATGACCCTTTTTTTTGGCAGATGCCTGCCGGGGTTCTTCCATACATGGATGTAAAAGCAACAAGCAATGGCTTTTCACAAGCCCTCCAAAAATTGACCCTTTTTTTTGGCAGATGCCTGCCGGGGTTCTTCCATACATGGATGTAAAAGCAACAAGCAATGGCTTTTCACAAGCCCTCCAAAAATTGACGCTTTTTTTGGCAGATGCCTGCCGGGGTTCTTCCATACATGGATGTAAAAGCAACAAGCAATGACTTTTCACAAGCCCTCCAAAAATTGACCCTTTTTTTGGCAGATGCCTGCCGGGGTTCTTACATACATGGATGTAAAAGCAACAAGCAATGACTTTTCACAAGCCCTCCAAAAATTGACCCTTTTTTTGGCAGATAACTGCCGGGGTTCTTCCATACATGGATGTAAAAGCAACAAGCAATGGCTTTTCACAAGCCCTCCAAAAATGTACCCTTTTTATTGCCAGATGCCTGCCGGGGTTCTTCCATACATGGATGTAAAAGCAACAAGCAATGACTTTTCACAAGCCCTCCAAAAATGTACTCTTTTTATTGCCAGATGCCTGCCGGGGTTCTTCCATACATGGACGTAAAAGCAACAAGCAATGACTTTTCACAAGCCCTCCAAAAATGTACTCTTTTTATTGCCAGATGCCTGCCGGGGTTCTTCCATAGATGGATGTAAAAGCAACAAGCAATGGCTTTTCACAAGCCCTCCAAAAATTGACCCCTTTTTTTGGCAGATGCCTGCCGGGGTTCTTCCATACATGGATGTAAAAGCAATAAGCAATGGCTTTTCACAAGCCCTCCAAAAATTGACCCTTTTTTTTTGGCAGATGCCTGCCGGGGTTCTTCCATACATGGATGTAAAAGCAACAAGCAATTGCTTTTCACAAGCCCTCCAGAAATTGACGCTTTTTTTGGCAGATGCCTGCCGGGGTTCTTCCATACATGGACGTAAAAGCAACAAGCAATGGCTTTTCACAAGCCCTCCAAAAATTGACGCTTTTTTTGGCAGATGCCTGCCGGGGTTCTTCCATACATGGATGTAAAAGCAACAAGCAATGGCTTTTCACAAGCCCTCCAAAAATTGACCCTTTTTTTTTGGCAGATGCCTGCCGGGGTTCTTCCATACATGGACGTAAAAGCAACAAGCAAAATGGCTTTTCACAAGCCCTCCAAAAATTGACCCTTTTTTTTGGCAGATGCCTGCCGGGGTTCTTCCATACATGGATGTAAAAGCAACAAGCAATGACTTTTCACAAGCCCTCCAAAAATTGACCCTTTTTTTGGCAGATAACTGCCGGGGTTCTTCCATACATGGATGTAAAAGCAACAAGCAATTGCTTTTCACAAGCCCTCCAAAAATGTACCCTTTTTATTGGCAGATGCCTGCCGGGGTTCTTCCATACATGGATGTAAAAGCAACAAGCAATGGCTTTTCACAAGCCCTCCAAAAATGTACTCTTTTTATTGCCAGATGCCTGCCGGGGTTCTTCCATACATGGACGTAAAAGCAACAAGCAATGGCTTTTCACAAGCCCTCCAAAAATTGACGCTTTTTTTGGCAGATGCCTGCCGGGGTTCTTCCATACATGGATGTAAAAGCAACAAGCAATGGCTTTTCACAAGCCCTCCAAAAATTGACCCTTTTTTTTGGCAGATGCCTGCCGGGGTTCTTCCATACATGGATGTAAAAGCAACAAGCAATGGCTTTTCACAAGCCCTCCAAAAATTGACCCTTTTTTTTGGCAGATGCCTGCCGGGGTTCTTCCATACATGGATGTAAAAGCAACAAGCAATGACTTTTCACAAGCCCTCCAAAAATTGACCCTTTTTTGGCAGATGCCTGCCGGGGTTCTTCCATAGATGGATGTAAAAGCAACAAGCAATGGCTTTTCACAAGCCCTCCAAAAATTGACGCTTTTTTTGGCAGATGCCTGCCGGGGTTCTTCCATACATGGATGTAAAAGCAACAAGCAATGGCTTTTCACAAGCCCTCCAAAAATTGACGCTTTTTTTGGCAGATGCCTGCCGGGGTTCTTCCATACATGGATGTAAAAGCAACAAGCAATGGCTTTTCACAAGCCCTCCAAAAAATGACCCTTTTTTTTGGCAGATGCCTGCCGGGGTTCTTCCATACATGGATGTAAAAGCAACAAGCAATGGCTTTTCACAAGCCCTCCAAAAATTGACGCTTTTTTTGGCAGATGCCTGCCGGGGTTCTTCCATACATGGATGTAAAAGCAACAAGCAATGACTTTTCACAAGGCCTCCAAAAATTGACGCTTTTTTTGGCAGATGCCTGCCGGGGTTCTTACATACATGGATGTAAAAGCAACAAGCAATGACTTTTCACAAGCCCTCCAAAAATTGACCCTTTTTTTTGGCAGATGCCTGCCGGGGTTCTTCCATACATGGATGTAAAAGCAACAAGCAATGACTTTTCACAAGCCCTCCAAAAATGTACTCTTTTTATTGCCAGATGCCTGCCGGGGTTCTTCCATAGATGGATGTAAAAGCAACAAGCAATGGCTTTTCACAAGCCCTCCAAAAATGTACTCTTTTTATTGCCAGATGCCTGCCGGGGTTCTTCCATAGATGGATGTAAAAGCAACAAGCAATGGCTTTTCACAAGCCCTCCAAAAATGTACTCTTTTTATTGCCAGATGCCTGCCGGGGTTCTTCCATACATGGACGTAAAAGCAACAAGCAATGGCTTTTCACAAGCCCTCCAAAAATTGACCCTTTTTTTTGGCAGATGCCTGCCGGGGTTCTTCCATACATGGACGTAAAAGCAACAAGCAAAATGGCTTTTCACAAGCCCTCCAAAAATTGACCCTTTTTTTTGGCAGATGCCTGCCGGGGTTCTTCCATACATGGATGTAAAAGCAACAAGCAATGACTTTTCACAAGGCCTCCAAAAATTGACCCTTTTTTTGGCAGATGCCTGCCGGGGTTCTTACATACATGGATGTAAAAGCAACAAGCAATGACTTTTCACAAGCCCTCCAAAAATTGACCCTTTTTTTGGCAGATAACTGCCGGGGTTCTTCCATACATGGATGTAAAAGCAACAAGCAATGGCTTTTCACAAGCCCTCCAAAAATGTACCCTTTTTATTGGCAGATGCCTGCCGGGGTTCTTCCATACATGGATGTAAAAGAAACAAGCAATGGCTTTTCACAAGCCCTCCAAAAATGTACCCTTTTTATTGCCAGATGCCTGCCGGGGTTCTTCCATACATGGATGTAAAAGCAACAAGCAATGACTTTTCACAAGCCCTCCAAAAATGTACTCTTTTTATTGCCAGATGCCTGCCGGGGTTCTTCCATACATGGACGTAAAAGCAACAAGCAATGACTTTTCACAAGCCCTCCAAAAATGTACTCTTTTTATTGCCAGATGCCTGCCGGGGTTCTTCCATAGATGGATGTAAAAGCAACAAGCAATGGCTTTTCACAAGCCCTCCAAAAATTGACCCCTTTTTTTGGCAGATGCCTGCCGGGGTTCTTCCATTCATGGATGTAAAAGCAATAAGCAATGGCTTTTCACAAGCCCTCCAAAAATTGACCCTTTTTTTTGGCAGATGCCTGCCGGGGTTCTTCCATACATGGATGTAAAAGCAACAAGCAATTGCTTTTCACAAGCCCTCCAGAAATTGACGCTTTTTTTGGCAGATGCCTGCCGGGGTTCTTCCATACATGGACGTAAAAGCAACAAGCAATGGCTTTTCACAAGCCCTCCAAAAATTGACGCTTTTTTTGGCAGATGCCTGCCGGGGTTCTTCCATACATGGATGTAAAAGCAACAAGCAATGGCTTTTCACAAGCCCTCCAAAAATGTACTCTTTTTATTGCCAGATGCCTGCCGGGGTTCTTCCATACATGGACGTAAAAGCAACAAGCAATGGCTTTTCACAAGCCCTCCAAAAATTGACGCTTTTTTTGGCAGATGCCTGCCGGGGTTCTTCCATACATGGATGTAAAAGCAACAAGCAATGGCTTTTCACAAGCCCTCCAAAAATTGACCCTTTTTTTTGGCAGATGCCTGCCGGGGTTCTTCCATACATGGATGTAAAAGCAACAAGCAATGGCTTTTCACAAGCCCTCCAAAAATTGACCCTTTTTTTTAGCAGATGCCTGCCGGGGTTCTTCCATACATGGACGTAAAAGCAACAAGCAAAATGGCTTTTCACAAGCCCTCCAAAAATTGACCCTTTTTTTTGGCAGATGCCTGCCGGGGTTCTTCCATACATGGATGTAAAAGCAACAAGCAATGACTTTTCACAAGCCCTCCAAAAATTGACCCTTTTTTGGCAGATGCCTGCCGGGGTTCTTCCATAGATGGATGTAAAAGCAACAAGCAATGGCTTTTCACAAGCCCTCCAAAAATTGACGCTTTTTTTGGCAGATGCCTGCCGGGGTTCTTCCATACATGGATGTAAAAGCAACAAGCAATGGCTTTTCACAAGCCCTCCAAAAATTGACGCTTTTTTTGGCAGATGCCTGCCGGGGTTCTTCCATACATGGATGTAAAAGCAACAAGCAATGGCTTTTCACAAGCCCTCCAAAAATTGACGCTTTTTTTGGCAGATGCCTGCCGGGGTTCTTCCATACATGGATGTAAAAGCAACAAGCAATGGCTTTTCACAAGCCCTCCAAAAAATGACCCTTTTTTTTGGCAGATGCCTGCCGGGGTTCTTCCATGCATGGATGTAAAAGCAACAAGCAATGGCTTTTCACAAGCCCTCCAAAAATTGACCCTTTTTTTTGGCAGATGCCTGCCGGGGTTCTTCCATGCATGGATGTAAAAGCAACAAGCAATGGCTTTTCACAAGCCCTCCAAAAATTGACGCTTTTTTTGGCAGATGCCTGCCGGGGTTCTTCCATACATGGATGTAAAAGCAACAAGCAATGACTTTTCACAAGGCCTCCAAAAATTGACGCTTTTTTTGGCAGATGCCTGCCGGGGTTCTTACATACATGGATGTAAAAGCAACAAGCAATGACTTTTCACAAGCCCTCCAAAAATTGACCCTTTTTTTTGGCAGATGCCTGCCGGGGTTCTTCCATACATGGATGTAAAAGCAACAAGCAATGACTTTTCACAAGCCCTCCAAAAATGTACTCTTTTTATTGCCAGATGCCTGCCGGGGTTCTTCCATAGATGGATGTAAAAGCAACAAGCAATGGCTTTTCACAAGCCCTCCAAAAATGTACTCTTTTTATTGCCAGATGCCTGCCGGGGTTCTTCCATAGATGGATGTAAAAGCAACAAGCAATGGCTTTTCACAAGCCCTCCAAAAATGTACTCTTTTTATTGCCAGATGCCTGCCGGGGTTCTTCCATACATGGACGTAAAAGCAACAAGCAATGGCTTTTCACAAGCCCTCCAAAAATTGACCCTTTTTTTTGGCAGATGCCTGCCGGGGTTCTTCCATACATGGACGTAAAAGCAACAAGCAAAATGGCTTTTCACAAGCCCTCCAAAAATTGACCCTTTTTTTTGGCAGATGCCTGCCGGGGTTCTTCCATACATGGATGTAAAAGCAACAAGCAATGACTTTTCACAAGCCCTCCAAAAATTGACCCTTTTTTTGGCAGATAACTGCCGGGGTTCTTCCATACATGGATGTAAAAGCAACAAGCAATGGCTTTTCACAAACCCTCCAAAAATGTACCCTTTTTATTGGCAGATGCCTGCCGGGGTTCTTCCATACATGGATGTAAAAGCAACAAGCAATGGCTTTTCACAAGCCCTCCAAAAATGTACTCTTTTTATTGCCAGATGCCTGCCGGGGTTCTTCCATACATGGACGTAAAAGCAACAAGCAATGGCTTTTCACAAGCCCTCCAAAAATTGACGCTTTTTTTGGCAGATGCCTGCCGGGGTTCTTCCATACATGGATGTAAAAGCAACAAGCAATGGCTTTTCACAAGCCCTCCAAAAATTGACCCTTTTTTTTGGCAGATGCCTGCCGGGGTTCTTCCATACATGGACGTAAAAGCAACAAGCAAAATGGCTTTTCACAAGCCCTCCAAAAATTGACCCTTTTTTTTGGCAGATGCCTGCCGGGGTTCTTCCATACATGGATGTAAAAGCAACAAGCAATGACTTTTCACAAGCCCTCCAAAAATTGACGCTTTTTTGGCAGATGCCTGCCGGGGTTCTTCCATAGATGGATGTAAAAGCAACAAGCAATGGCTTTTCACAAGCCCTCCAAAAAATGACCCTTTTTTTTGGCAGATGCCTGCCGGGGTTCTTCCATACATGGATGTAAAAGCAACAAGCAATGGCTTTTCACAAGCCCTCCAAAAATGTACTCTTTTTATTGCCAGATGCCTGCCGGGGTTCTTCCATACATGGACGTAAAAGCAACAAGCAATGGCTTTTCACAAGCCCTCCAAAAATTGACGCTTTTTTTGGCAGATGCCTGCCGGGGTTCTTCCATACATGGATGTAAAAGCAACAAGCAATGGCTTTTCACAAGCCCTCCAAAAATTGACCCTTTTTTTTGGCAGATGCCTGCCGGGGTTCTTCCATACATGGATGTAAAAGCAACAAGCAATGGCTTTTCACAAGCCCTCCAAAAATTGACCCTTTTTTTTTGCAGATGCCTGCCGGGGTTCTTCCATACATGGACGTAAAAGCAACAAGCAAAATGGCTTTTCACAAGCCCTCCAAAAATTGACCCTTTTTTTTGGCAGATGCCTGCCGGGGTTCTTCCATACATGGATGTAAAAGCAACAAGCAATGACTTTTCACAAGCCCTCCAAAAATTGACCCTTTTTTGGCAGATGCCTGCCGGGGTTCTTCCATACATGGATGTAAAAGCAACAAGCAATGGCTTTTCACAAGCCCTCCAAAAATGTACTCTTTTTGTTGCCAGATGCCTGCCGGGGTTCTTCCATACATGGATGTAAAAGCAACAAGCAATGGCTTTTCACAAGCCCTCCAAAAATTGACCCTTTTTTTTGGCAGATGCCTGCCGGGGTTCTTCCATACATGGATGTAAAAGCAACAAGCAATGGCTTTTCACAAGCCCTCCAAAAATTGACGCTTTTTTTGGCAGATGCCTGCCGGGGTTCTTCCATACATGGATGTAAAAGCAACAAGCAATGGCTTTTCACAAGCCCTCCAAAAATTGACCCTTTTTATTAGCAGATGCCTGCCGGGGTTCTTCCATACATGGATGTAAAAGCAACAAGCAATGGCTTTTCACAAGCCCTCCAAAAATTGACCCTTTTTTTTGGCAGATGCCTGCCGGGGTTCTTCCATACATGGACGTAAAAGCAACAAGCAATGGCTTTTCACAAGCCCTCCAAAAATGTACCCTTTTTATTGCCAGATGCCTGCCGGGGTTCTTCCATACATGGATGTAAAAGCAACAAGCAATGACTTTTCACAAGCCCTCCAAAAATTGACCCTTTTTTTTGGCAGATGCCTGCCGGGGTTCTTCCATAGATGGATGTAAAAGCAACAAGCAATGACTTTTCACAAGCCCTCCAAAAATTGACCCTTTTTTTGGCAGATGCCTGCCGGGGTTCTTCCATACATGGACGTAAAAGCAACAAGCAATGGCTTTTCACAAGCCCTCCAAATATTGACCCCTTTTTTTGGCAGATGCCTGCCGGGGTTCTTCCATACATGGATGTAAAAGCAATAAGCAATGGCTTTTCACAAGCCCTCCAAAAATTGACCCTTTTTTTTGGCAGATGCCTGCCGGGGTTCTTCCATACATGGATGTAAAAGCAACAAGCAATGGCTTTTCACAAGCCCTCCAAAAATTGACGCTTTTTTTGGCAGATGCCTGCCGGGGTTCTTCCATACATGGATGTAAAAGCAACAAGCAATGGCTTTTCACAAGCCCTCCAAAAATTGACCCTTTTTATTGGCAGATGCCTGCCGGGGTTCTTCCATACATGGATGTAAAAGCAACAAGCAATGGCTTTTCACAAGCCCTCCAAAAATTGACCCTTTTTTTTGGCAGATGCCTGCCGGGGTTCTTCCATACATGGACGTAAAAGCAACAAGCAATGGCTTTTCACAAGCCCTCCAAAAATGTACCCTTTTTATTGGCAGATGCCTGCCGGGGTTCTTCCATATATGGATGTAAAAGCAACAAGCAATGGCTTTTCACAAGCCCTCCAAAAATTGACCCTTTTTTTTGGCAGATACCTGCCGGGGTTCTTCCATAGATGGATGTAAAAGCAACAAGCAATGACTTTTCACAAGCCCTCCAAAAATGTACCCTTTTTTTGGCAGATAACTGCCGGGGTTCTTCCATACATGGATGTAAAAGCAACAAGCAATGGCTTTCACACAAGCCCTCCAAAAATTTACCCTTTTTATTGGCAGATGCCTGCCGGCGTTCTTCCATACATGGATGTAAAAGCAACAAGCAATGGCTTTTCACAAGCCCTCCAAAAATGTACTCTTTTTATTGCCAGATGCCTGCCGGGGTTCTTCCATAGATGGATGTAAAAGCAACAAGCAATGGCTTTTCACAAGCCCTCCAAAAATGTACTCTTTTTATTGCCAGATGACTGCCGGGGTTCTTCCATACATGGACGTAAAAGCAACAAGCAATGGCTTTTCACAAGCCCTCCAAAAATTGACGCTTTTTTTGGCAGATGCCTGCCGGGGTTCTTCCATACATGGATGTAAAAGCAACAAGCAATGGCTTTTCACAAGCCCTCCAAAAATTGACCCTTTTTTTTGGCAGATGCCTGCCGGGGTTCTTCCATACATGGATGTAAAAGCAACAAGCAATGGCTTTTCACAAGCCCTCCAAAAATTGACCCTTTTTTTTGGCAGATGCCTGCCGGGGTTCTTCCATACATGGATGTAAAAGCAACAAGCAATGACTTTTCACAAGCCCTCCAAAAATTGACCCTTTTTTGGCAGATGCCTGCCGGGGTTCTTCCATACATGGATGTAAAAGCAACAAGCAATGGCTTTTCACAAGCCCTCCAAAAATTGACGCTTTTTTTGGCAGATGCCTGCCAGGGTTCTTCCATACATGGATGTAAAAGCAACAAGCAATGGCTTTTCACAAGCCCTCCAAAAAATGACCCTTTTTTTTGGCAGATGCCTGCCGGGGTTCTTCCATACATGGATGTAAAAGCAACAAGCAATGGCTTTTCACAAGCCCTCCAAAAATTGACGCTTTTTTTGGCAGATGCCTGCCGGGGTTCTTCCATACATGGATGTAAAAGCAACAAGCAATGGCTTTTCACAAGCCCTCCAAAAATTGACGCTTTTTTTGGCAGATGCCTGCCGGGGTTCTTCCATACATGGATGTAAAAGCAACAAGCAATGACTTTTCACAAGGCCTCCAAAAATTGACGCTTTTTTTGGCAGATGCCTGCCGGGGTTCTTACATACATGGATGTAAAAGCAACAAGCAATGACTTTTCACAAGCCCTCCAAAAATTGACCCTTTTTTTTGGCAGATGCCTGCCGGGGTTCTTCCATACATGGATGTAAAAGCAACAAGCAATGACTTTTCACAAGCCCTCCAAAAATGTACTCTTTTTATTGCCAGATGCCTGCCGGGGTTCTTCCATAGATGGATGTAAAAGCAACAAGCAATGGCTTTTCACAAGCCCTCCAAAAATGTACTCTTTTTATTGCCAGATGCCTGCCGGGGTTCTTCCATACATGGATGTAAAAGCAACAAGCAATGGCTTTTCACAAGCCCTCCAAAAATTGACGCTTTTTTTGGCAGATGCCTGCCGGGGTTCTTCCATACATGGACGTAAAAGCAACAAGCAATGGCTTTTCACAAGCCCTCCAAAAATTGACGCTTTTTTTGGCAGATGCCTGCCGGGGTTCTTCCATACATGGATGTAAAAGCAACAAGCAATGGCTTTTCACAAGCCCTCCAAAAATTGACCCTTTTTTTTGGCAGATGCCTGCCGGGGTTCTTCCATACATGGATGTAAAAGCAACAAGCAATGGCTTTTCACAAGCCCTCCAAAAATGTACCCTTTTTATTGCCAGATGCCTGCCGGGGTTCTTCCATACATGGATGTAAAAGCAACAAGCAATGGCTTTTCACAAGCCCTCCAAAAATTTACCCTTTTTATTGGCAGATGCCTGCCGGGGTTCTTCCATACATGGATGTAAAAGCAACAAGCAATGGCTTTTCACAAGGCCTCCAAAAATTGACGCTTTTTTTGGCAGATGCCTGCCGGGGTTCTTACATACATGGATGTAAAAGCAACAAGCAATGGCTTTTCACAAGCCCTCCAAAAAATGACCCTTTTTTTTGGCAGATGCCTGCCGGGGTTCTTCCATACATGGATGTAAAAGCAACAAGCAATGGCTTTTCACAAGCCCTCCAAAAATTGACCCTTTTTTTTGGCAGATGCCTGCCGGGGTTCTTCCATACATGGATGTAAAAGCAACAAGCAATGGCTTTTCACAAGCCCTCCAAAAATTGACGCTTTTTTTGGCAGATGCCTGCCGGGGTTCTTCCATACATGGATGTAAAAGCAACAAGCAATGACTTTTCACAAGGCCTCCAAAAATTGACGCTTTTTTTGGCAGATGCCTGCCGGGGTTCTTCCATACATGGATGTAAAAGCAACAAGCAATGACTTTTCACAAGCCCTCCAAAAATGTACTCTTTTTATTGCCAGATGCCTGCCGGGGTTCTTCCATAGATGGATGTAAAAGCAACAAGCAATGGCTTTTCACAAGCCCTCCAAAAATGTACTCTTTTTATTGCCAGATGCCTGCCGGGGTTCTTCCATACATGGACGTAAAAGCAACAAGCAATGGCTTTTCACAAGCCCTCCAAAAATTGACGCTTTTTTTGGCAGATGCCTGCCGGGGTTCTTCCATACATGGATGTAAAAGCAACAAGCAATGGCTTTTCACAAGCCCTCCAAAAATTGACCCTTTTTTTTGGCAGATGCCTGCCGGGGTTCTTCCATACATGGATGTAAAAGCAACAAGCAATGGCTTTTCACAAGCCCTCCAAAAATGTACCCTTTTTATTGCCAGATGCCTGCCGGGGTTCTTCCATACATGGATGTAAAAGCAACAAGCAATGGCTTTTCACAAGCCCTCCAAAAATTGACCCTTTTTTTTGGCAGATGCCTGCCGGGGTTCTTCCATACATGGATGTAAAAGCAACAAGCAATGACTTTTCACAAGCCCTCCAAAAATTGACCCTTTTTTTGGCAGATAACTGCCGGGGTTCTTCCATACATGGATGTAAAAGCAACAAGCAATGGCTTTTCACAAGCCCTCCAAAAATTTACCCTTTTTATTGGCAGATGCCTGCCGGGGTTCTTCCATACATGGATGTAAAAGCAACAAGCAATGGCTTTTCACAAGCCCTCCAAAAATTGACCCTTTTTTTTGGCAGATGCCTGCCGGGGTTCTTCCATACATGGATGTAAAAGCAACAAGCAATGACTTTTCACAAGCCCTCCAAAAATGTACTCTTTTTATTGCCAGATGCCTGCCGGGGTTCTTCCATACATGGACGTAAAAGCAATAAGCAATGACTTTTCACAAGCCCTCCAAAAATGTACTCTTTTTATTGCCAGATGCCTGCCGGGGTTCTTCCATAGATGGATGTAAAAGCAACAAGCAATGACTTTTCACAAGCCCTCCAAAAATGTACCCTTTTTTTGGCAGATAACTGCCGGGGTTCTTCCATACATGGATGTAAAAGCAACAAGCAATGGCTTTCACACAAGCCCTCCAAAAATTTACTCTTTTTATTGCCAGATGCCTGCCGGGGTTCTTCCATAGATGGATGTAAAAGCAACAAGCAATGGCTTTTCACAAGCCCTCCAAAAATGTACTCTTTTTATTGCCAGATGACTGCCGGGGTTCTTCCATACATGGACGTAAAAGCAACAAGCAATGGCTTTTCACAAGCCCTCCAAAAATTGACGCTTTTTTTGGCAGATGCCTGCCGGGGTTCTTCCATACATGGATGTAAAAGCAACAAGCAATGGCTTTTCACAAGCCCTCCAAAAATTGACCCTTTTTTTTGGCAGATGCCTGCCGGGGTTCTTCCATACATGGATGTAAAAGCAACAAGCAATGGCTTTTCACAAGCCCTCCAAAAATTGACCCTTTTTTTTGGCAGATGCCTGCCGGGGTTCTTCCATACATGGATGTAAAAGCAACAAGCAATGACTTTTCACAAGCCCTCCAAAAATTGACCCTTTTTTGGCAGATGCCTGCCGGGGTTCTTCCATACATGGATGTAAAAGCAACAAGCAATGGCTTTTCACAAGCCCTCCAAAAATTGACGCTTTTTTTGGCAGATGCCTGCCAGGGTTCTTCCATACATGGATGTAAAAGCAACAAGCAATGGCTTTTCACAAGCCCTCCAAAAAATGACCCTTTTTTTTGGCAGATGCCTGCCGGGGTTCTTCCATACATGGATGTAAAAGCAACAAGCAATGGCTTTTCACAAGCCCTCCAAAAATTGACGCTTTTTTTGGCAGATGCCTGCCGGGGTTCTTCCATACATGGATGTAAAAGCAACAAGCAATGGCTTTTCACAAGCCCTCCAAAAATTGACGCTTTTTTTGGCAGATGCCTGCCGGGGTTCTTCCATACATGGATGTAAAAGCAACAAGCAATGACTTTTCACAAGGCCTCCAAAAATTGACGCTTTTTTTGGCAGATGCCTGCCGGGGTTCTTACATACATGGATGTAAAAGCAACAAGCAATGACTTTTCACAAGCCCTCCAAAAATTGACCCTTTTTTTTGGCAGATGCCTGCCGGGGTTCTTCCATACATGGATGTAAAAGCAACAAGCAATGACTTTTCACAAGCCCTCCAAAAATGTACTCTTTTTATTGCCAGATGCCTGCCGGGGTTCTTCCATAGATGGATGTAAAAGCAACAAGCAATGGCTTTTCACAAGCCCTCCAAAAATGTACTCTTTTTATTGCCAGATGCCTGCCGGGGTTCTTCCATAGATGGATGTAAAAGCAACAAGCAATGGCTTTTCACAAGCCCTCCAAAAATGTACTCTTTTTATTGCCAGATGCCTGCCGGGGTTCTTCCATACATGGATGTAAAAGCAACAAGCAATGGCTTTTCACAAGCCCTCCAAAAATTGACGCTTTTTTTGGCAGATGCCTGCCGGGGTTCTTCCATACATGGACGTAAAAGCAACAAGCAATGGCTTTTCACAAGCCCTCCAAAAATTGACGCTTTTTTTGGCAGATGCCTGCCGGGGTTCTTCCATACATGGATGTAAAAGCAACAAGCAATGGCTTTTCACAAGCCCTCCAAAAATTGACCCTTTTTTTTGGCAGATGCCTGCCGGGGTTCTTCCATACATGGATGTAAAAGCAACAAGCAATGGCTTTTCACAAGCCCTCCAAAAATGTACCCTTTTTATTGCCAGATGCCTGCCGGGGTTCTTCCATACATGGATGTAAAAGCAACAAGCAATGGCTTTTCACAAGCCCTCCAAAAATTTACCCTTTTTATTGGCAGATGCCTGCCGGGGTTCTTCCATACATGGATGTAAAAGCAACAAGCAATGGCTTTTCACAAGGCCTCCAAAAATTGACGCTTTTTTTGGCAGATGCCTGCCGGGGTTCTTACATACATGGATGTAAAAGCAACAAGCAATGGCTTTTCACAAGCCCTCCAAAAAATGACCCTTTTTTTTGGCAGATGCCTGCCGGGGTTCTTCCATACATGGATGTAAAAGCAACAAGCAATGGCTTTTCACAAGCCCTCCAAAAATTGACCCTTTTTTTTGGCAGATGCCTGCCGGGGTTCTTCCATACATGGATGTAAAAGCAACAAGCAATGGCTTTTCACAAGCCCTCCAAAAATTGACGCTTTTTTTGGCAGATGCCTGCCGGGGTTCTTCCATACATGGATGTAAAAGCAACAAGCAATGACTTTTCACAAGGCCTCCAAAAATTGACGCTTTTTTTGGCAGATGCCTGCCGGGGTTCTTCCATACATGGATGTAAAAGCAACAAGCAATGACTTTTCACAAGCCCTCCAAAAATGTACTCTTTTATTGCCAGATGCCTGCCGGGGTTCTTCCATAGATGGATGTAAAAGCAACAAGCAATGGCTTTTCACAAGCCCTCCAAAAATGTACTCTTTTTATTGCCAGATGCCTGCCGGGGTTCTTCCATACATGGACGTAAAAGCAACAAGCAATGGCTTTTCACAAGCCCTCCAAAAATTGACGCTTTTTTTGGCAGATGCCTGCCGGGGTTCTTCCATACATGGATGTAAAAGCAACAAGCAATGGCTTTTCACAAGCCCTCCAAAAATTGACCCTTTTTTTTGGCAGATGCCTGCCGGGGTTCTTCCATACATGGATGTAAAAGCAACAAGCAATGGCTTTTCACAAGCCCTCCAAAAATGTACCCTTTTTATTGCCAGATGCCTGCCGGGGTTCTTCCATACATGGATGTAAAAGCAACAAGCAATGGCTTTTCACAAGCCCTCCAAAAATTGACCCTTTTTTTTGGCAGATGCCTGCCGGGGTTCTTCCATACATGGATGTAAAAGCAACAAGCAATGACTTTTCACAAGCCCTCCAAAAATTGACCCTTTTTTTGGCAGATAACTGCCGGGGTTCTTCCATACATGGATGTAAAAGCAACAAGCAATGGCTTTTCACAAGCCCTCCAAAAATTTACCCTTTTTATTGGCAGATGCCTGCCGGGGTTCTTCCATACATGGATGTAAAAGCAACAAGCAATGGCTTTTCACAAGCCCTCCAAAAATTGACCCTTTTTTTTGGCAGATGCCTGCCGGGGTTCTTCCATACATGGATGTAAAAGCAACAAGCAATGACTTTTCACAAGCCCTCCAAAAATGTACTCTTTTTATTGCCAGATGCCTGCCGGGGTTCTTCCATACATGGACGTAAAAGCAATAAGCAATGACTTTTCACAAGCCCTCCAAAAATGTACTCTTTTTATTGCCAGATGCCTGCCGGGGTTCTTCCATAGATGGATGTAAAAGCAACAAGCAATGGCTTTTCACAAGCCCTCCAAAAATTGACCCCTTTTTTTGGCAGATGCCTGCCGGGGTTGTTCCATACATGGATGTAAAAGCAATAAGCAATGGCTTTTCACAAGCCCTCCAAAAATTGACCCTTTTTTTTGGCAGATGCCTGCCGGGGTTCTTCCATACATGGATGTAAAAGCAACAAGCAATTGCTTTTCACAAGCCCTCCAGAAATTGACGCTTTTTTTGGCAGATGCCTGCCGGGGTTCTTCCATACATGGATGTAAAAGCAACAAGCAATGGCTTTTCACAAGCCCTCCAAAAATTGACGCTTTTTTTGGCAGATGCCTGCCGGGGTTCTTCCATACATGGATATAAAAGCAACAAGCAATGGCTTTTCACAAGCCCTCCAAAAATTGACCCTTTTTTTTGGCAGATGCCTGCCGGGGTTCTTCCATACATGGACGTAAAAGCAACAAGCAAAATGGCTTTTCACAAGCCCTCCAAAAATTGA
The DNA here is from genome assembly GCF_050947455.1 of Rhinoderma darwinii. NCBI lineage: Eukaryota > Metazoa > Chordata > Amphibia > Anura > Rhinodermatidae > Rhinoderma > Rhinoderma darwinii. The sequence continues at coordinate 23,818 of NW_027462411.1, forward strand.
CCCTTTTTTTTGGCAGATGCCTGCCGGGGTTCTTCCATACATGGATGTAAAAGCAACAAGCAATGGCTTTTCACAAGCCCTCCAAAAATTGACCCTTTTTTTTGGCAGATGCCTGCCGGGGTTCTTCCATACATGGATGTAAAAGCAACAAGCAATGGCTTTTCACAAGCCCTCCAAAAATTGACGCTTTTTTTGGCAGATGCCTGCCGGGGTTCTTCCATACATGGATGTAAAAGCAACAAGCAATGACTTTTCACAAGGCCTCCAAAAATTGACGCTTTTTTTGGCAGATGCCTGCCGGGGTTCTTACATACATGGATGTAAAAGCAACAAGCAATGACTTTTCACAAGCCCTCCAAAAAATGACCCTTTTTTTTGGCAGATGCCTGCCGGGGTTCTTCCATAGATGGATGTAAAAGCAACAAGCAATGGCTTTTCACAAGCCCTCCAAAAATGTACCCTTTTTATTGGCAGATGCCTGCCGGGGTTCTTCCATACATGGATGTAAAAGCAACAAGCAATGGCTTTTCACAAGCCCTCCAAAAATGTACTCTTTTTATTGCCAGATGCCTGCCGGGGTTCTTCCATACATGGACGTAAAAGCAACAAGCAATGGCTTTTCACAAGCCCTCCAAAAATTGACCCTTTTTTTTTGCAGATGCCTGCCGGGGTTCTTCCATACATGGATGTAAAAGCAACAAGCAATGACTTTTCACAAGCCCTCCAAAAATTGACCCTTTTTTGGCAGATGCCTGCCGGGGTTCTTCCATACATGGATGTAAAAGCAACAAGCAATGGCTTTTCACAAGCCCTCCAAAAATTGACGCTTTTTTTGGCAGATGCCTGCCGGGGTTCTTCCATACATGGACGTAAAAGCAACAAGCAATGGCTTTTCACAAGCCCTCCAAAAATTGACGCTTTTTTTGGCAGATGCCTGCCGGGGTTCTTCCATACATGGATGTAAAAGCAACGAGCAATGGCTTTTCACAAGCCCTCCAAAAATTGACCCTTTTTTTTGGCAGATGCCTGCCGGGGTTCTTCCATACATGGATGTAAAAGCAACAAGCAATGGCTTTTCACAAGCCCTCCAAAAATTGACCCTTTTTTGGCAGATGCCTGCCGGGGTTCTTCCATACATGGATGTAAAAGCAACAAGCAATGGCTTTTCACAAGCCCTCCAAAAATTGACGCTTTTTTTGGCAGATGCCTGCCGGGGTTCTTCCATACATGGACGTAAAAGCAACAAGCAATGGCTTTTCACAAGCCCTCCAAAAATTGACGCTTTTTTTGGCAGATGCCTGCCGGGGTTCTTCCATACATGGATGTAAAAGCAACGAGCAATGGCTTTTCACAAGCCCTCCAAAAATTGACCCTTTTTTTTGGCAGATGCCTGCCGGGGTTCTTCCATACATGGACGTAAAAGCAACAAGCAAAATGGCTTTTCACAAGCCCTCCAAAAATTGACCCTTTTTTTTGGCAGATGCCTGCCGGGGTTCTTCCATACATGGATGTAAAAGCAACAAGCAATGACTTTTCACAAGCCCTCCAAAAATTGACCCTTTTTTGGCAGATAACTGCCGGGGTTCTTCCATACATGGATGTAAAAGCAACAAGCAATGGCTTTTCACAAGCCCTCCAAAAATGTACCCTTTTTATTGGCAGATGCCTGCCGGGGTTCTTCCATACATGGATGTAAAAGCAACAAGCAATGGCTTTTCACAAGCCCTCCAAAAATTGACCCTTTTTTTGCCAGATGCCTGCCGGGGTTCTTCCATACATAGATGTAAAAGCAACAAGCAATGGCTTTTCACAAGCCCTCCAAAAATTGACCCTTTTTTTTGGCAGATGCCTGCCGGGGTTCTTCCATACATGGATGTAAAAGAAACAAGCAATGGCTTTTCACAAGCCCTCCAAAAATTGACCCTTTTTTTTGGCAGATGCCTGCCGGGGTTCTTCCATAGATGGATGTAAAAGCAACAAGCAATGACTTTTCACAAGCCCTCCAAAAATTGACCCTTTTTTTGGCAGATAACTGCCGGGGTTCTTCCATACATGGATGTAAAAGCAACAAGCAATGGCTTTTCACAAGCCCTCCAAAAATGTACCCTTTTTTTGGCAGATGCCTGCCGGGGTTCTTCCATACATGGATGTAAAAGCAACAAGCAATGGCTTTTCACAAGCCCTCAACAAATGTACCCTTTTTATTGCCAGATGCCTGCCGGGGTTCTTCCATACATGGATGTAAAAGCAACAAGCAATGGCTTTTCACAAGCCCTCCAAAAATTTACCCTTTTTTTGGCAGATGCCTGCCGGGGTTCTTCCATACATGGATGTAAAAGCAACAATCAATGGCTTTTCACAAGCCCTCCAAAAATTGACCCTTTTTTTTGGCAGATGCCTGCCGGGGTTCTTCCATAGATGGATGTAAAAGCAACAAGCAATGACTTTTCACAAGCCCTCCAAAAATTGACGCTTTTTTTGGCAGATGCCTGCCGGGGTTCTTCCATACATGGATGTAAAAGCAACAAGCAATGGCTTTTCACAAGCCCTCCAAAAATGTACCCTTTTTATTGCCAGATGCCTGCCGGGGTTCTTCCATACATGGATGTAAAAGCAACAAGCAATGGCTTTTCACAAGCCCTCCAAAAATTGACCCCTTTTTTTGGCAGATGCCTGCCGGGGTTCTTCCATACATGGATGTAAAAGCAACAAGCAATGGCTTTTCACAAGCCCTCCAAAAATTGACCCTTTTTTTGGCAGATAACTGCCGGGGTTCTTCCATACATGGATGTAAAAGCAACAAGCAATGGCTTTTCACAAGCCATCCAAAAATTTACCCTTTTTATTGGCAGATGCCTGCCGGGGTTCTTCCATACATGGATGTAAAAGCAACAAGCAATGGCTTTTCAAAAGCCCTCCAAAAATTGACCCTTTTTTTATGCCAGATGCCTGCCGGGGTTCTTCCATACATGGATGTAAAAGCAACAAGCAATGGCTTTTCACAAGCCCTCCAAAAATTGACCCTTTTTATTGCCAGATGCCTGCCGGGGTTCTTCCATACATGGATGTAAAAGCAACAAGCAATGGCTTTTCACAAGCCCTCCAAAAATGTACCCTTTTTATTGCCAGATGCCTGCCGGGGTTCTTCCATACATGGATGTAAAAGCAACAAGCAATGGCTTTTCACAAGCCCTCCAAAAATTGACCCTTTTTACTGGCAGATGCCTGCCGGGGTTCTTCCATACATGGATGTAAAAGCAACAAGCAATGGCTTTTCACAAGCCCTCCAAAAATTGACCCTTTTTTTTGGCAGATGCCTGCCGGGGTTCTTCCATACATGGATGTAAAAGCAACAAGCAATGGCTTTTCACAAGCCCTCCAAAAATTGACGCTTTTTTTGGCAGATGCCTGCCGGGGTTCTTCCATACATGGATGTAAAAGCAACAAGCAATGGCTTTTCACAAGCCCTCCAAAAATTGACCCTTTTTTTTGCCAGATGCCTGCCGGGGTTCTTCCATACATAGATGTAAAAGCAACAAGCAATGGCTTTTCACAAGCCCTCCAAAAATTGACCCTTTTTTTTGGCAGATGCCTGCCGGGGTTCTTCCATACATGGATGTAAAAGAAACAAGCAATGGCTTTTCACAAGCCCTCCAAAAATTGACCCTTTTTTTATGCCAGATGCCTGCCGGGTTCTTCCATACATGGATGTAAAAGCAACAAGCAATGGCTTTTCACAAGCCCTCCAAAAATTGACCCTTTTTATTGCCAGATGCCTGCCGGGGTTCTTCCATACATGGATGTAAAAGCAACAAGCAATGGCTTTTCACAAGCCCTCCAAAAATGTACCCTTTTATTGCCAGATGCCTGCCGGGGTTCTTCCATACATGGATGTAAAAGCAACAAGCAATGGCTTTTCACAAGCCCTCCAAAAATTGACCCTTTTTACTGGCAGATGCCTGCCGGGGTTCTTCCATACATGGATGTAAAAGCAACAAGCAATGGCTTTTCACAGCCCTCCAAAAATTGACCCTTTTTTTTGGCAGATGCCTGCCGGGGTTCTTCCATACATGGATGTAAAAGCAACAAGCAATGGCTTTTCACAAGCCCTCCAAAATTGACGCTTTTTTTGGCAGATGCCTGCCGGGGTTCTTCCATACATGGATGTAAAAGCACAAGCAATGGCTTTCACAAGCCCTCCAAAAATTGACCCTTTTTTTGCCAGATGCCTGCCGGGGTTCTTCCATACATAGATGTAAAAGCAACAAGCAATGGGCTTTTCACAAGCCCTCCAAAAATTGACCCTTTTTTTTGGCAGATGCCTGCCGGGGTTCTTCCATACATGGATGTAAAAGAAACAAGCAATGGCTTTCACAAGCCCTCCAAAAATTGACCCTTTTTTTTGGCAGATGCCTGCCGGGGTTCTTCCATAGATGGATGTAAAAGCAACAAGCAATGACTTTTCACAAGCCCTCCAAAATTGACCCTTTTTTTTGGCAGATAACTGCCGGGGTTCTTCCATACATGGATGTAAAAGCAACAAGCAATGGCTTTTCACAAGCCCTCCAAAAATGTACCCTTTTTTTGGCAGATGCCTGCCGGGGTTCTTCCATACATGGATGTAAAAGCAACAAGCAATGGCTTTTCACAAGCCCTCCAAAAATGTACCCTTTTTATTGCCAGATGCCTGCCGGGGTTCTTCCATACATGGATGTAAAAGCAACAAGCAATGGCTTTTCACAAGCCCTCCAAAAATTTACCCTTTTTTTGGCAGATGCCTGCCGGGGTTCTTCCATACATGGATGTAAAAGCAACAATCAATGGCTTTTCACAAGCCCTCCAAAAATTGACCCTTTTTTTTGGCAGATGCCTGCCGGGGTTCTTCCATAGATGGATGTAAAAGCAACAAGCAATGACTTTTCACAAGCCCTCCAAAAATTGACGCTTTTTTTGGCAGATGCCTGCCGGGGTTCTTCCATACATGGATGTAAAAGCAACAAGCAATGGCTTTTCACAAGCCCTCCAAAAATGTACCCTTTTTATTGCCAGATGCCTGCCGGGGTTCTTCCATACATGGATGTAAAAGCAACAAGCAATGGCTTTTCACAAGCCCTCCAAAAATTGACCCCTTTTTTTGGCAGATGCCTGCCGGGGTTCTTCCATACATGGATGTAAAAGCAACAAGCAATGGCTTTTCAAAAGCCCTCCAAAAATTGACCCTTTTTTTTGCCAGATGCCTGCCGGGGTTCTTCCATACATGGATGTAAAAGCAACAAGCAATGGCTTTTCACAAGCCCTCCAAAAATTGACCCTTTTTATTGCCAGATGCCTGCCGGGGTTCTTCCATACATGGATGTAAAAGCAACAAGCAATGGCTTTTCACAAGCCCTCCAAAAATTTACCCTTTTTTTTTGCAGATGCCTGCCGGGGTTCTTCCATACATGGATGTAAAAGCAACAAGCAATGGCTTTTCACAAGCCCTCCAAAAATTGACGCTTTTTTTGGCAGATGCCTGCCGGGGTTCTTCCATAGATGGATGTAAAAGCAACAAGCAATGGCTTTTCACAAGCCCTCCAAAAAATGACCGTTTTTTTTGGCAGATGCCTGCCGGGGTTCTTCCATACATGGATGTAAAAGCAACAAGCAATGGCTTTTCACAAGCCCTCCAAAAATTGACGCTTTTTTTGGCAGATGCCTGCCGGGGTTCTTCCATACATGGACGTAAAAGTAACAAGCAATGACTTTTCACAAGCCCTCCAAAAATTGACCCTTTTTTTTGGCAGATGCCTGCCGGGGTTCTTCCATACATGGACGTAAAAGCAACAAGCAATGACTTTTCACAAGCCCTCCAAAAATGTACTCTTTTTATTGCCAGATGCCTGCCGGGGTTCTTCCATAGATGGATGTAAAAGCAACAAGCAATGGCTTTTCACAAGCCCTCCAAAAATGTACTCTTTTTATTGCCAGATGCCTGCCGGGGTTCTTCCATAGATGGATGTAAAAGCAACAAGCAATGGCTTTTCACAAGCCCTCCAAAAATGTACTCTTTTTATTGCCAGATGCCTGCCGGGGTTCTTCCATACATGGATGTAAAAGCAACAAGCAATGACTTTTCACAAGGCCTCCAAAAATTGACGCTTTTTTTGGCAGATGCCTGCCGGGGTTCTTCCATACATGGATGTAAAAGCAACAAGCAATGACTTTTCACAAGCCCTCCAAAAATTGACGCTTTTTTTGGCAGATGCCTGCCGGGGTTCTTCCATACATGGATGTAAAAGCAACAAGCAATGGCTTTTCACAAGCCCTCCAAAAATTTACCCCTTTTTTTGGCAGATGCCTGCCGGGGTTCTTCCATACATGGATGTAAAAGCAACAAGCAATGACTTTTCACAAGCCCTCCAAAAATTGACCCTTTTTTTGGCAGATAACTGCCGGGGTTCTTCCATACATGGATGTAAAAGCAACAAGCAATGACTTTTCACAAGCCCTCCAAAAATTTACCCTTTTTATTGGCAGATGCCTGCCGGGGTTCTTCCATAGATAGATGTAAAAGCAACAAGCAATGGCTTTTCACAAGCCCTCCAAAAATGTACTCTTTTTATTGCCAGATGCCTGCCGGGGTTCTTCCATACATGGATGTAAAAGCAACAAGCAATGGCTTTTCACAAACCCTCCAAAAATTTACCCTTTTTTTGGCAGATGCCTGCCGGGGTTCTTCCATACATGGATGTAAAAGCAACAATCAATGGCTTTTCACAAGCCCTCCAAAAATTGACCCTTTTTTTTGGCAGATGCCTGCCGGGGTTCTTCCATAGATGGATGTAAAAGCAACAAGCAATGGCTTTTCACAAGCCCTCCAAAAATTGACCCTTTTTTTGGCAGATGCCTGTCGGGGTTCTTCCATAGATGGATGTAAAAGCAACAAGCAATGACTTTTCACAAGCCCTCCAAAAATTGACCCTTTTTTTTGGCAGATGCCTGCCGGGGTTCTTCAATACATGGATGTAAAAGCAACAAGCAATGGCTTTTCACAAGCCCTCCAAAAATGTACCCTTTTTATTGCCAGATGCCTGCCGGGGTTCTTCCATACATGGATGTAAAAGCAACAAGCAATGGCTTTTCACAAGCCCTCCAAAAATTGACCCTTTTTATTGGCAGATGCCTGCCGGGGTTCTTACATACATGGATGTAAAAGCAACAAGCAATGACTTTTCACAAGCCCTCCAAAAATGTACCCTTTTTATTGCCAGATGCCTGCCGGGGTTCTTCCATAAATGGATGTAAAAGCAACAAGCAATGGCTTTTCACAAGCCCTCCAAAAATGTACACTTTTTATTGCCAGATGCCTGCCGGGGTTCTTCCATACATGGATGTAAAAGCAACAAGCAATGGCTTTTCACAAGCCCTCCAAAAATTGACCCTTTTTTTTGGCAGATGCCTGCCGGGGTTCTTCCATAGATGGATGTAAAAGCAACAAGCAATGGCTTTTCACAAGCCCTCCAAAAATTTACCCTTTTTTTTGGCAGATGCCTGCCGGGGTTCTTCCATACATGGATGTAAAAGCAACAAGCAATGACTTTTCACAAGGCATCCAAAAATTGACGCTTTTTTTGGCAGATGCCTGCCAGGGTTCTTCCATACATGGATGTAAAAGCAACAAGCAATGATTTTTCACAAGCCCTCCAAAAATTGACCCTTTTTTTTGGCAGATGCCTGCCGGGGTTCTTCCATACATGGACGTAAAAGCAACAAGCAATGGCTTTTCACAAGCCCTACAAAAATGTACCCTTTTTATTGCCAGATGCCTGCCGGGGTTCTTCCATACATGGATGTAAAAGCAACAAGCAATGGCTTTTCACAAGCCCTCCAAAAATGTACTCTTTTTATTGCCAGATGCCTGCCGGGGTTCTTCCATAGATGGATGTAAAAGCAACAAGCAATGGCTTTTCACAAGCCCTCCAAAAATGTACTCTTTTTATTGCCAGATGCCTGCCGGGGTTCTTCCATACATGGACGTAAAAGCAACAAGCAATTGCTTTTCACAAGCCCTCCAAAAATTGACGCTTTTTTTGGCAGATGCCTGCCGGGGTTCTTCCATACATGGACGTAAAAGCAACAAGCAATGGCTTTTCACAAGCCCTCCAAAAATTGACGCTTTTTTTGGCAGATGCCTGCCGGGGTTCTTCCATACATGGATGTAAAAGCAACAAGCAATGGCTTTTCACAAGCCCTCCAAAAATTGACCCTTTTTTTTTGCAGATGCCTGCCGGGGTTCTTCCATACATGGACGTAAAAGCAACAAGCAAAATGGCTTTTCACAAGCCCTCCAAAAATTGACCCTTTTTTTTGACAGATGCCTGCCGGGGTTCTTCCATACATGGATGTAAAAGCAACAAGCAATGACTTTTCACAAGCCCTCCAAAAATTGACCCTTTTTTTGGCAGATGCCTGCCGGGGTTCTTCCATACATGGATGTAAAAGCAACAAGCAATGGCTTTTCACAAGCCCTCCAAAAATTGACGCTTTTTTTGGCAGATGCCTGCCGGGGTTCTTCCATACATGGATGTAAAAGCAACAAGCAATGGCTTTTCACAAGACCTCCAAAAATGTACTCTTTTTATTGGCAGATGCCTGCCGGGGTTCTTCCATACATGGATTTAAGAGCAACAAGCAATGGCTTTTCACAAGCCCTCCAAAAATGTACTTTTTTATTGCCAGATGCCTGCCGGGGTTCTTCCATACATGGACGTAAAAGCAACAAGCAATGGCTTTTCACAAGCCCTCCAAAAATTTACCCCTTTTTTTGGCAGATGCCTGCCGGGGTTCTTCCATACATGGATGTAAAAGCAATAAGCAATGACTTTTCACAAGCCCTCCAAAAATTGACCCTTTTTTTTGGCAGATGCCTGCCGGGGTTCTTCCATACATGGATGTAAAAGCAACAAGCAATGGCTTTTCACAAGCCCTCCAAAAATTGACGCTTTTTTTGGCAGATGCCTGCCGGGGTTCTTCCATACATGGACGTAAAAGCAACAAGCAATGGCTTTTCACAAGCCCTCCAAAAATTGACGCTTTTTTTGGCAGATGCCTGCCGGGGTTCTTCCATACATGGACGTAAAAGCAACAAGCAAAATGGCTTTTCACAAGCCCTCCAAAAATTGACCCCTTTTTTGGGCAGATGCCTGCCGGGGTTCTTCCATAGATGGATGTAAAAGCAACAAGCAATGGCTTTTCACAAGCCCTCCAAAAATGTACCCTTTTTTTGGCAGATGCCTGCCGGGGTTCTTCCATACATGGATGTAAAAGCAACAAGCAATGGCTTTTCACAAGCCCTCCAAAAATTGACCCTTTTTTTTGGCAGATGCCTGCCGGGGTTCTTCCATAGATGGATGTAAAAGCAACAAGCAATGGCTTTTCACAAGCCCTCCAAAAATGTACGCTTTTTTTTGGCAGATGCCTGCCGGGGTTCTTCCATACATGGACGTAAAAGCAACAAGCAATGGCTTTTCACAAGCCCTCCAAAAATTGACGCTTTTTTGGCAGATGCCTGCCGGGGTTCTTCCATATATGGATGTAAAAGCAACAAGCAATGACTTTTCACAAGCCCTCCAAAAATTTACGCTTTTTTTGGCAGATGCCTGCCGGGGTTCTTCCATACATGGACGTAAAAGCAACAAGCAATGGCTTTTCACAAGCCCTCCAAAAATTGACGCTTTTTTTGGCAGATGCCTGCCGGGGTTCTTCCATACATGGATGTAAAAGCAACAAGCAATGGCTTTTCACAAGCCCTCCAAAAATTGACGCTTTTTTTGGCAGATGCCTGCCGGGGTTCTTCCATACATGGATGTAAAAGCAACAAGCAATGGCTTTTCACAAGCCCTCCAAAAATTGACCCTTTTTTTTGGCAGATGCCTGCCGGGGTTCTTCCATACATGGATGTAAAAGCAACAAGCAATGGCTTTTCACAAGCCCTCCAAAAATTGACCCTTTTTTTTTGCAGATGCCTGCCGGGGTTCTTCCATACATGGACGTAAAAGCAACAAGCAATGGCTTTTCACAAGCCCTCCAAAAATTGACCCCTTTTTTTGGCAGATGCCTGCCGGGGTTCTTCCATAGATGGATGTAAAAGCAACAAGCAATGACTTTTCACAAGCCCTCCAAAAATTGACCCTTTTTTTGGCAGATGCCTGCCGGGGTTCTTCCATAGATGGATGTAAAAGCAACAAGCAATGACTTTTCACAAGCCCTCCAAAAATTGACCCTTTTTTTGGCAGATAACTGCTGGGGTTCTTCCATACATGGATGTAAAAGCAACAATCAATGGCTTTTCACAAGCCCTCCAAAAATTGACCCTTTTTTTTGGCAGATGCCTGCCGGGGTTCTTCCATAGATGGATGTAAAAGCAACAAGCAATGGCTTTTCACAAGCCCTCCAAAAATGTACTCTTTTTGTTGCCAGATGCCTGCCGGGATTCTTCCATACATGGATGTAAAAGCAACAAGCAATGGCTTTTCACAAGCCCTCCAAAAATTGATGCTTTTTTTGGCAGATGCCTGCCGGGGTTCTTCCATACATGGACGTAAAAGAAACAAGCAATGGCTTTTCACAAGCCCTCCAAAAATGTACCCTTTTTTTGGCTGATGCCTGCCGGGGTTCTTCCATACATGGATGTAAAAGCAACAAGCAATGGCTTTTCACAAGCCCTCCAAAAATTGACCCTTTTTTTTGGCAGATGCCTGCCGGGGTTCTTCCATACATGGATGTAAAAGCAACAAGCAATGGCTTTTCACAAGCCCTCCAAAAATTGACGCTTTTTTTGGCAGATGCCTGCCGGGGTTCTTCCATACATGGATGTAAAAGCAACAAGCAATGACTTTTCACAAGCCCTCCAAAAATTGACGCTTTTTTTGGCAGATGCCTGCCGGGGTTCTTCCATACATGGATGTAAAAGCAACAAGCAATGGCTTTTCACAAGCCCTCCAAAAATTTACCCTTTTTTTTGGCAGATGCCTGCCGGGGTTCTTCCATACATGGATGTAAAAGCAACAAGCAATGGCTTTTCACAAGCCCTCCAAAAATGTACCCTTTTTATTGCCAGATGCCTGCCGGGGTTCTTCCATACATGGATGTAAAAGCAACAAGCAATGGCTTTTCACAAGCCCTCCAAAAATTGACCCTTTTTTTTGGCAGATGCCTGCCGGGGTTCTTCCATACATGGATGTAAAAGCAACAATCAATGGCTTTTCACAAGCCCTCCAAAAATTGACCCTTTTTTTTGGCAGATGCCTGCCGGGGTTCTTCCATACATGGACGTAAAAGCAACAAGCAATGGCTTTTCACAAGCCCTCCAAAAATGTACTCTTTTTATTGCCAGATGCCTGCCGGGGTTCTTCCATACATGGATGTAAAAGCAACAAGCAATGGCTTTTCACAAGCCCTCCAAAAATGTACTCTTTTTATTGCCAGATGCCTGCCGGGGTTCTTCCATACATGGATGTAAAAGCAACAAGCAATGGCTTTTCACAAGCCCTCCAAAAATTGACCCTTTTTTTTGCCAGATGCCTGCCGGGGTTCTTCCATACATGGATGTAAAAGCAACAAGCAATGGCTTTTCACAAGCCCTCCAAAAATGTACTCTTTTTATTGCCAGATGCCTGCCGGGGTTCTTCCATAGATGGATGTAAAAGCAACAAGCAATGACTTTTCACAAGCCCTCCAAAAATTGACCCTTTTTTTTGGCAGATGCCTGCCGGGGTTCTTCCATAGATGGATGTAAAAGCAACAAGCAATGGCTTTTCACAAGCCCTCCAAAAATTGACCCTTTTTTTGGCAGATAACTGCCGGGGTTCTTCCATACATGGATGTAAAAGCAACAAGCAATGGCTTTTCACAAGCCCTCCAAAAATTTACCCTTTTTTGGGCAGATGCCTGCCGGGGTTCTTCCATACATGAATGTAAAAGCAACAAGCAATGGCTTTTCACAAGCCCTCCAAAAATTGACCCTTTTTTTGGCAGATAACTGCCGGGGTTCTTCCATACATGGACGTAAAAGCAACAAGCAATGGCTTTTCACAAGCCCTCCAAAAATGTACTCTTTTTATTGCCAGATGCCTGCCGGGGTTCTTCCATACATGGATGTAAAAGCAACAAGCAATGGCTTTTCACAAGCCCTCCAAAAATGTACTCTTTTTATTGCCAGATGCCTGCCGGGGTTCTTCCATACATGGATGTAAAAGCAACAAGCAATGGCTTTTCACAAGCCCTCCAAAAATTGATGCTTTTTTTGGCAGATGCCTGCCGGGGTTCTTCCATACATGGACGTAAAAGAAACAAGCAATGGCTTTTCACAAGCCCTCCAAAAATGTACCCTTTTTTTGGCTGATGCCTGCCGGGGTTCTTCCATACATGGATGTAAAAGCAACAAGCAATGGCTTTTCACAAGCCCTCCAAAAATTGACCCTTTTTTTTGGCAGATGCCTGCCGGGGTTCTTCCATACATGGATGTAAAAGCAACAAGCAATGGCTTTTCACAAGCCCTCCAAAAATTGACGCTTTTTTTGGCAGATGCCTGCCGGGGTTCTTCCATACATGGATGTAAAAGCAACAAGCAATGACTTTTCACAAGCCCTCCAAAAATTGACGCTTTTTTTGGCAGATGCCTGCCGGGGTTCTTCCATACATGGATGTAAAAGCAACAAGCAATGGCTTTTCACAAGCCCTCCAAAAATTTACCCTTTTTTTTGGCAGATGCCTGCCGGGGTTCTTCCATACATGGATGTAAAAGCAACAAGCAATGGCTTTTCACAAGCCCTCCAAAAATGTACCCTTTTTATTGCCAGATGCCTGCCGGGGTTCTTCCATACATGGATGTAAAAGCAACAAGCAATGGCTTTTCACAAGCCCTCCAAAAATTGACCCTTTTTTTTGGCAGATGCCTGCCGGGGTTCTTCCATACATGGATGTAAAAGCAACAATCAATGGCTTTTCACAAGCCCTCCAAAAATTGACCCTTTTTTTTGGCAGATGCCTGCCGGGGTTCTTCCATACATGGACGTAAAAGCAACAAGCAATGGCTTTTCACAAGCCCTCCAAAAATGTACTCTTTTTATTGCCAGATGCCTGCCGGGGTTCTTCCATACATGGATGTAAAAGCAACAAGCAATGGCTTTTCACAAGCCCTCCAAAAATGTACTCTTTTTATTGCCAGATGCCTGCCGGGGTTCTTCCATACATGGATGTAAAAGCAACAAGCAATGGCTTTTCACAAGCCCTCCAAAAATTGACCCTTTTTTTTGCCAGATGCCTGCCGGGGTTCTTCCATACATGGATGTAAAAGCAACAAGCAATGGCTTTTCACAAGCCCTCCAAAAATGTACTCTTTTTATTGCCAGATGCCTGCCGGGGTTCTTCCATAGATGGATGTAAAAGCAACAAGCAATGACTTTTCACAAGCCCTCCAAAAATTGACCCTTTTTTTTGGCAGATGCCTGCCGGGGTTCTTCCATAGATGGATGTAAAAGCAACAAGCAATGGCTTTTCACAAGCCCTCCAAAAATTGACCCTTTTTTTGGCAGATAACTGCCGGGGTTCTTCCATACATGGATGTAAAAGCAACAAGCAATGGCTTTTCACAAGCCCTCCAAAAATTTACCCTTTTTTGGGCAGATGCCTGCCGGGGTTCTTCCATACATGAATGTAAAAGCAACAAGCAATGGCTTTTCACAAGCCCTCCAAAAATTGACCCTTTTTTTGGCAGATAACTGCCGGGGTTCTTCCATACATGGACGTAAAAGCAACAAGCAATGGCTTTTCACAAGCCCTCCAAAAATGTACTCTTTTTATTGCCAGATGCCTGCCGGGGTTCTTCCATACATGGATGTAAAAGCAACAAGCAATGGCTTTTCACAAGCCCTCCAAAAATGTACTCTTTTTATTGCCAGATGCCTGCCGGGGTTCTTCCATACATGGATGTAAAAGCAACAAGCAATGGCTTTTCACAAGCCCTCCAAAAATTGACCCTTTTTTTTGCCAGATGCCTGCCGGGGTTCTTCCATACATGGATGTAAAAGCAACAAGCAATGGCTTTTCACAAGCCCTCCAAAAATGTACTCTTTTTATTGCCAGATGCCTGCCGGGGTTCTTCCATAGATGGATGTAAAAGCAACAAGCAATGACTTTTCACAAGCCCTCCAAAAATTGACCCTTTTTTTTGGCAGATGCCTGCCGGGGTTCTTCCATAGATGGATGTAAAAGCAACAAGCAATGGCTTTTCACAAGCCCTCCAAAAATTGACCCTTTTTTTGGCAGATAACTGCCGGGGTTCTTCCATACATGGATGTAAAAGCAACAAGCAATGGCTTTTCACAAGCCCTCCAAAAATTTACCCTTTTTTGGGCAGATGCCTGCCGGGGTTCTTCCATACATGAATGTAAAAGCAACAAACAATGGCTTTTCACAAGCCCTCCAAAAATTTACCCTTTTTTTGGCAGATAACTGCCGGGGTTCTTCCATACATGGATGTAAAAGCAACAAGCAATGGCTTTTCACAAGCCCTCCAAAAATTGACCCTTTTTTTGGCAGATGCCTGCCGGGGTTCTTCCATAGATGGATGTAAAAGCAACAAGCAATGGCTTTTCACAAGCCCTCCAAAAATTGACCCTTTTTATTGCCAGATGCCTGCCGGGGTTCTTCCATACATGGATGTAAAAGCAACAAGCAATGGCTTTTCACAAGCCCTCCAAAAATTGACCCTTTTTTTGGCAGATGCCTGCCGGGGTTCTTCCATAGATGGATGTAAAAGCAACAAGCAATGGCTTTTCACAAGCCCTCCAAAAATGTACCCTTTTTATTGCCAGATGCCTGCCGGGGTTCTTCCATACATGGATGTAAAAGCAACAAGCAATGGCTTTTCACAAGCCCTCCAAAAATTGACCCTTTTTTTTGGCAGATGCCTGCCGGGGTTCTTCCATACATGGATGTAAAAGCAACAAGCAATGACTTTTCACAAGCCCTCCAAAAATGTACTCTTTTTATTGCCAGATGCCTGCCGGGGTTCTTCCATAGATGGATGTAAAAGCAACAAGCAATGACTTTTCACAAGCCCTCCAAAAATTGACCCTTTTTTTGGCAGATAACTGCCGGGGTTCTTCCATACATGGATGTAAAAGCAACAAGCAATGGCTTTTCACAAGCCCTCCAAAAATTTACCCTTTTTATTGGCAGATGCCTGCCGGGGTTCTTCCATACATGGATGTAAAAGCAACAATCAATGGCTTTTCACAAGCCCTCCAAAAATTGACCCTTTTTTTTGCCAGATGCCTGCCGGGGTTCTTCCATACATGGACGTAAAAGCAACAAGCAATGGCTTTTCACAAGCCCTCCAAAAATGTACCCTTTTTATTGCCAGATGCCTGCCGGGGTTCTTCCATACATGGATGTAAAAGCAACAAGCAATGACTTTTCACAAGCCCTCCAAAAATGTACTCTTTTTATTGCCAGATGCCTGCCGGGGTTCTTCCATAGATGGATGTAAAAGCAACAAGCAATGACTTTTCACAAGCCCTCCAAAAATTGACGCTTTTTTTGGCAGATAACTGCCGGGGTTCTTCCATACATGGATGTAAAAGCAACAAGCAATGGCTTTTCACAAGCCCTCCAAACATTTACCCTTTTTTTGGCAGATGCCTGCCGGGGTTCTTCCTTACATGGATGTAAAAGCAACAATCAATGGCTTTTCACAAGCCCTCCAAAAATTGACCCTTTTTTTTGGCAGATGCCTGCCGGGGTTCTTCCATAGATGGATGTAAAAGCAACAAGCAATGGCTTTTCACAAGCCCTCCAAAAATTGACCCCTTTTTTTGGCAGATGCCTGCCGGGGTTCTTCCATACATGGATGTAAAAGCAATAAGCAATGGCTTTTCACAAGCCCTCCAAAAATTTACCCTTTTTTTTGGCAGATGCCTGCCGGTGTTCTTCCATACATGGATGTAAAAGCAACAAGCAATGGCTTTTCACAAGCCCTCCAAAAATTGACGCTTTTTTTGGCAGATGCCTGCCGGGGTTCTTCCATACATGGACGTAAAAGCAACAAGCAATGGCTTTTCACAAGCCCTCCAAAAATTGACGTTTTTTTTGGCAGATGCCTGCCGGGGTTCTTCCATACATGGATGTAAAAGCAACAAGCAATGGCTTTTCACAAGCCCTCCAAAAATTGACCCTTTTTTTTGTCAGATGCCTGCCGGGGTTCTTCCATACATGGACGTAAAAGCAACAAGCAAAATGGCTTTTCACAAGCCCTCCAAAAATTGACCCCTTTTTTTGGCAGATGCCTGCCGGGGTTCTTCCATACATGGATGTAAAAGCAACAAGCAATGGCTTTTCACAAGCCCTCCAAAAATGTACTCTTTTTATTGCCAGATGCCTGCCGGGGTTCTTCCATAGATGGATGTAAAAGCAACAAGCAATGACTTTTCACAAGCCCTCCAAAAATTGACCCTTTTTTTTGGCAGATGTCTGCCGGGGTTCTTCCATAGATGGATTTAAAAGCAACAAGCAATGACTTTTCACAAGCCCTCCAAAAATTGACGCTTTTTTTGGCAGATAACTGCCGGGGTTCTTCCATACATGGACGTAAAAGCAACAAGCAATGGCTTTTCACAAGCCCTCCAAAAATTGACCCTTTTTTTTGGCAGATGCCTGCCGGGGTTCTTCCATACATGGATGTAAAAGCAACAAGCAATGGCTTTTCACAAGCCCTCCAAAAATTGACCCTTTTTTTTGGCAGATGCCTGCCGGGGTTCTTCCATAGATGGATGTAAAAGCAACAAGCAATGGCTTTTCACAAGCCCTCCAAAAATTGACGCTTTTTTTTGGCAGATGCCTGCCTGGGTTCTTCCATACATGGATGTAAAAGCAACAAGCAATGGCTTTTCACAAGCCCTCCAAAAATTGATGCTTTTTTTGGCAGATGCCTGCCGGGGTTCTTCCATACATGGATGTAAAAGCAACATTTAATGGCTTTTCACAAGCCCTCCAAAAATTGACCCTTTTTTTTGGCAGATGCCTGCCGGGGTTCTTCCATAGATGGATGTAAAAGCAACAAGCAATGACTTTTCACAAGCCCTCCAAAAATTGACGCTTTTTTTGGCAGATGCCTGCCGGGGTTCTTCCATACATGGATGTAAAAGCAACAAGCAAAATGGCTTTTCACAAGCCCTCCAAAAATTGACCCTTTTTTTTGGCAGATGCCTGCCGGGGTTCTTCCATACATGGATGTAAAAGCAACAAGCAATGGCTTTTCACAAGCCCTCCAAAAATTGACCCTTTTTTTTTGCAGATGCCTGCCGGGGTTCTTCCATACATGGACGTAATAGTAACAAGCAAAATGGCTTTTCACAAGCCCTCCAAAAATTGACCCCTTTTTTGGGCAGATGCCTGCCGGGGTTCTTCCATACATGGATGTAAAAGCAACAAGCAATGACTTTTCACAAGCCCTCCAAAAATGTACTCTTTTTATTGCCAGATGCCTGCCGGGGTTCTTCCATAGATGGATGTAAAAGCAACAAGCAAAGACTTTTCACAAGCCCTCCAAAAATTGACCCTTTTTTTTGGCAGATGCCTGCCGGGGTTCTTCCATAGATGGATGTAAAAGCAACAAGCAATGGCTTTTCACAAGCCCTCCAAAAATTGACGCTTTTTTTGGCAGATGCCTGCCGGGGTTCTTCCATACATGGATGTAAAAGCAACAAGCAATGGCTTTTCACAAGCCCTCCAAAAATTGACGCTTTTTTTGGCAGATGCCTGCCGGGGTTCTTCCATACATGGATGTAAAAGCAACAAGCAATGGCTTTTCACAAGCCCTCCAAAAATGTACTCTTTTTGTTGCCAGATGCCTGCCGGGGTTCTTCCATACATGGATGTAAAAGCAACAAGCAATGGCTTTTCACAAACCCTCCAAAAATTGACCCTTTTTTTTGGCAGATGCCTGCCGGGGTTCTTCCATACATGGATGTAAAAGCAACAAGCAATGGCTTTTCACAAGCCCTCCAAAAATTGACGCTTTTTTTGGCAGATGCCTGCCGGGGTTCTTCCATACATGGATGTAAAAGAAACAAGCAATGGCTTTTCACAAGCCCTCCAAAAATTGACGCTTTTTTTGGCAGATGCCTGCCGGGGTTCTTCCATACATGGATGTAAAAGCAACAAACAATGGCTTTTCACAAACCCTCCAATAATTGACCCTTTTTTTTGGCAGATGCCTGCCGGGGTTCTTCCATACATGGATGTAAAAGCAACAAGCAATGGCTTTTCACAAGCCCTCCAAAAATTGACGCTTTTTTTGGCAGATGCCTGCCGGGGTTCTTCCATACATGGACGT
Organism: Rhinoderma darwinii; assembly: GCF_050947455.1. Classification (NCBI taxonomy): domain Eukaryota; kingdom Metazoa; phylum Chordata; class Amphibia; order Anura; family Rhinodermatidae; genus Rhinoderma; species Rhinoderma darwinii. Next base: position 42,194 of record NW_027462411.1, read on the forward strand.
AAAAGCAACAAGCAATGGCTTTTCACAAGCCCTCCAAAAATGTACCCTTTTTATTGCCAGATGCCTGCAGGGTTCTTCCATACATGGATGTAAAAGCAACAAGCAATGACTTTTCACAAGCCCTCCAAAAATGTACCCTTTTTATTGCCAGATGCCTGCCGGGGTTCTTCCATACATGGATGTAAAAGCAACAAGCAATGGCTTTTCACAAGCCCTCCAAAAATGTACCCTTTTTATTGGCAGATGCCTGCCGGGGTTCTTCCATACATGGATGTAAAAGCAACAAGCAATGACTTTTCACAAGCCCTCCAAAAATGTACTCTTTTTATTGCCAGATGCCTGCCGGGGTTCTTCCATACATGGATGTAAAAGCAACAAGCAATGGCTTTTCACAAGCCCTCCAAAAATTGACGCTTTTTTTGGCAGATGCCTGCCGGGGTTCTTCCATACATGGATGTAAAAGAAACAAGCAATGGCTTTTCACAAGCCCTCCAAAAATTGACGCTTTTTTTGGCAGATGCCTGCCGGGGTTCTTCCATACATGGATGTAAAAGCAACAAGCAATGGCTTTTCACAAGCCCTCCAAAAATTGACGCTTTTTTTGGCAGATGCCTGCCGGGGTTCTTCCATACATGGATGTAAAAGCAACAAGCAATGGCTTTTCACAAGCCCTCCAAAAATTGACCCTTTTTTTTGGCAGATGCCTGCCGGGGTTCTTCCATACATGGATGTAAAAGCAACAAGCAATGGCTTTTCACAAGCCCTCCAAAAATTGACGCTTTTTTTGGCAGATGCCTGCCGGGGTTCTTCCATACATGGCTGTAAAAGCAACAAGCAATGGCTTTTCACAAGCCCTCCAAAAATTGACCCTTTTTTTTGGCAGATGCCTGCCGGGGTTCTTCCATACATGGATGTAAAAGCAACAAGCAATGACTTTTCACAAGCCCTCCAAAAATTGACGCTTTTTTTGGCAGATGCCTGCCGGGGTTCTTCCATACATGGATGTAAAAGCAACAAGCAATGGCTTTTCACAAACCCTCCAAAAATTGACCCTTTTTTTTGGCAGATGCCTGCCGGGGTTCTTCCATACATGGACGTAAAAGCAACAAGCAATGGCTTTTCACAAGCCCTCCAAAAATGTACTCTTTTTATTGCCAGATGCCTGCCGGGGTTCTTCCATACATGGATGTAAAAGCAACAAGCAATGACTTTTCACAAGCCCTCCAAAAATTGACCCTTTTTTTGGCAGATGCCTGCCGGGGTTCTTCCATACATGGATGTAAAAGCAACAAGCAATGGCTTTTCACAAGCCCTCCAAAAATTGACGCTTTTTTGGCAGATGCCTGCCGGGGTTCTTCCATACATGGATGTAAAAGCAACAAGCAATGGCTTTTCACAAGCCCTCCAAAAATTGACGCTTTTTTTGGCAGATGCCTGCCGGGGTTCTTCCATAAAGGGATGTAAAAGCAACAAGCAATGAATTTTCACAAGCCCTCCAAAAATTGACCCTTTTTTTTTGCAGATGCCTGCCGGGGTTCTTCCATACATGGACGTAAAAGCAACAAGCAATGGCTTTTCACAAGCCCTCCAAAAATTGACCCCTTTTTTTGGCAGATGCCTGCCGGGGTTCTTCCATAGATGGATGTAAAAGCAACAAGCAATGACTTTTCACAAGCCCTCCAAAAATTGACCCTTGTTTTGGCAGATAACTGCCGGGGTTCTTCCATACATGGATGTAAAAGCAACAATCAATGGCTTCTCACAAGCCCTCCAAAAATTGACCCTTTTTTTTGGCAGATGCCTGCCGGGGTTCTTCCATAGATGGATGTAAAAGCAACAAGCAATGGCTTTTCACAAGCCCTCCAAAAATTGACGCTTTTTTTGGCAGATGCCTGCCGGGGTTCTTCCATACATGCATGTAAAAGCAACAAGCAATGGCTTTTCACAAACCCTCCAAAAATTGACCCTTTTTTTTGGCAGATGCCTGCCGGGGTTCTTCCATACATGGATGTAAAAGCAACAAGCAATGGCTTTTCACAAGCCCTCCAAAAATTGACCCTTTTTTTTGGCAGATGCCTGCCGGGGTTCTTCCATACATGGATGTAAAAGCAACAAGCAATGGCTTTTCACAAGCCCTCTAAAAATTTACGCTTTTTTTTGGCAGATGCCTGCCGGGGTTCTTCCATACATGGATGTAAAAGCAACAAGCAATGGCTTTTCACAAGCCCTCCAAAAATTTACCCTTTTTTTTGGCAGATGCCTGCCGGGGTTCTTCCATACATGGACATAAAAGCAACAAGCAATGGCTTTTCACAAGCCCTCCAAAAATTGACGCTTTTTTTGGCAGATGCCTGCCGGGGTTCTTCCATACATGGATGTAAAAGCAACAAGCAATGGCTTTTCACAAACCCTCCAAAAATTGACCCTTTTTTTTGGCAGATGCCTGCCGGGGTTCTTCCATACATGGACGTAAAAGCAACAAGCAATGGCTTTTCACAAGCCCTACAAAAATGTACCCTTTTTATTGCCAGATGCCTGCCGGGGTTCTTCCATACATGGATGTAAAAGCAACAAGCAATGACTTTTCACAAGCCCTCCAAAAATGTACTCTTTTTATTGCCAGATGCCTGCCGGGGTTCTTCCATAGATGGATGTAAAAGCAACAAGCAATGACTTTTCACAAGCCCTCCAAAAATGTACTCTTTTTATTGCCAGATGCCTGCCGGGGTTCTTCCATAGATGGATGTAAAAGCAACAAGCAATGACTTTTCACAAGCCCTCCAAAAATTTACCCTTTTTTTTGGCAGATGCCTGCCGGGGTTCTTCCATAGATGGATGTAAAAGCAACAAGCAATGGCTTTTCACAAGCCCTCCAAAAATTGACCCTTTTTTTGGCAGATAACTGCCGGGGTTCTTCCATACATGGATGTAAAAGCAACAAGCAATGGCTTTTCACAAGCCCTCCAAAAATTTACCCTTTTTTGGGCAGATGCCTGCCGGGGTTCTTCCATACATGAATGTAAAAGCAACAAGCAATGGCTTTTCACAAGCCCTCCAAAAATTGACCCTTTTTTTGGCAGATAACTGCCGGGGTTCTTCCATACATGGATGTAAAAGCAACAAGCAATGGCTTTTCACAAGCCCTCCAAAAATTGACCCTTTTTTTGGCAGATGCCTGCCGGGGTTCTTCCATAGATGGATGTAAAAGCAACAAGCAATGGCTTTTCACAAGCCCTCCAAAAATGTACCCTTTTTATTGCCAGATGCCTGCCGGGGTTCTTCCATACATGGATGTAAAAGCAACAAGCAATGGCTTTTCACAAGCCCTCCAAAAATTGACCCTTTTTTTGGCAGATGCCTGCCGGGGTTCTTCCATAGATGGATGTAAAAGCAACAAGCAATGGCTTTTCACAAGCCCTCCAAAAATGTACCCTTTTTATTGGCAGATGCCTGCCGGGGTTCTTCCATAGATGGATGTAAAAGCAACAAGCAATGACTTTTCACAAGCCCTCCAAAAATTGACGCTTTTTTTGGCAGATAACTGCCGGGGTTCTTCCATACATGGATGTAAAAGCAACAAGCAATGGCTTTTCACAAGCCCTCCAAACATTTACCCTTTTTTTGGCAAATGCCTGCCGGGGTTCTTCCTTACATGGATGTAAAAGCAACAATCAATGGCTTTTCACAAGCCCTCCAAAAATTGACCCTTTTTTTTGGCAGATGCCTGCCGGGGTTCTTCCATAGATGGATGTAAAAGCAACAAGCAATGGCTTTTCACAAGCCCTCCAAAAATTGACCCTTTTTTTGGCAGATGCCTGCCGGGGTTCTTCCATACATGGATGTAAAAGCAACAAGCAATGGCTTTTCACAAGCCCTCCAAAAATTGACGCTTTTTTGGCAGATGCCTGCCGGGGTTCTTCCATACATGGATGTAAAAGCAACAAGCAATGGCTTTTCACAAGCCCTCCAAAAATTGACGCTTTTTTTGGCAGATGCCTGCCGGGGTTCTTCCATAAAGGGATGTAAAAGCAACAAGCAATGAATTTTCACAAGCCCTCCAAAAATTGACCCTTTTTTTTTGCAGATGCCTGCCGGGGTTCTTCCATACATGGACGTAAAAGCAACAAGCAATGGCTTTTCACAAGCCCTCCAAAAATTGACCCCTTTTTTTGGCAGATGCCTGCCGGGGTTCTTCCATAGATGGATGTAAAAGCAACAAGCAATGACTTTTCACAAGCCCTCCAAAAATTGACCCTTGTTTTGGCAGATAACTGCCGGGGTTCTTCCATACATGGATGTAAAAGCAACAATCAATGGCTTCTCACAAGCCCTCCAAAAATTGACCCTTTTTTTTGGCAGATGCCTGCCGGGGTTCTTCCATAGATGGATGTAAAAGCAACAAGCAATGGCTTTTCACAAGCCCTCCAAAAATTGACGCTTTTTTTGGCAGATGCCTGCCGGGGTTCTTCCATACATGCATGTAAAAGCAACAAGCAATGGCTTTTCACAAACCCTCCAAAAATTGACCCTTTTTTTTGGCAGATGCCTGCCGGGGTTCTTCCATACATGGATGTAAAAGCAACAAGCAATGGCTTTTCACAAGCCCTCCAAAAATTGACCCTTTTTTTTGGCAGATGCCTGCCGGGGTTCTTCCATACATGGATGTAAAAGCAACAAGCAATGGCTTTTCACAAGCCCTCTAAAAATTTACGCTTTTTTTTGGCAGATGCCTGCCGGGGTTCTTCCATACATGGATGTAAAAGCAACAAGCAATGGCTTTTCACAAGCCCTCCAAAAATTTACCCTTTTTTTTGGCAGATGCCTGCCGGGGTTCTTCCATACATGGACATAAAAGCAACAAGCAATGGCTTTTCACAAGCCCTCCAAAAATTGACGCTTTTTTTGGCAGATGCCTGCCGGGGTTCTTCCATACATGGATGTAAAAGCAACAAGCAATGGCTTTTCACAAACTCTCCAAAAATTGACCCTTTTTTTTTGGCAGATGCCTGCCGGGGTTCTTCCATACATGGACGTAAAAGCAACAAGCAATGGCTTTTCACAAGCCCTACAAAAATGTACCCTTTTTATTGCCAGATGCCTGCCGGGGTTCTTCCATACATGGATGTAAAAGCAACAAGCAATGACTTTTCACAAGCCCTCCAAAAATGTACTCTTTTTATTGCCAGATGCCTGCCGGGGTTCTTCCATAGATGGATGTAAAAGCAACAAGCAATGACTTTTCACAAGCCCTCCAAAAATGTACTCTTTTTATTGCCAGATGCCTGCCGGGGTTCTTCCATAGATGGATGTAAAAGCAACAAGCAATGACTTTTCACAAGCCCTCCAAAAATTGACCCTTTTTTTTGGCAGATGCCTGCCGGGGTTCTTCCATAGATGGATGTAAAAGCAACAAGCAATGGCTTTTCACAAGCCCTCCAAAAATTGACCCTTTTTTTGGCAGATAACTGCCGGGGTTCTTCCATACATGGATGTAAAAGCAACAAGCAATGGCTTTTCACAAGCCCTCCAAAAATTTACCCTTTTTTGGGCAGATGCCTGCCGGGGTTCTTCCATACATGAATGTAAAAGCAACAAGCAATGGCTTTTCACAAGCCCTCCAAAAATTGACCCTTTTTTTGGCAGATAACTGCCGGGGTTCTTCCATACATGGATGTAAAAGCAACAAGCAATGGCTTTTCACAAGCCCTCCAAAAATTGACCCTTTTTTTGGCAGATGCCTGCCGGGGTTCTTCCATAGATGGATGTAAAAGCAACAAGCAATGGCTTTTCACAAGCCCTCCAAAAATGTACCCTTTTTATTGCCAGATGCCTGCCGGGGTTCTTCCATACATGGATGTAAAAGCAACAAGCAATGGCTTTTCACAAGCCCTCCAAAAATTGACCCTTTTTTTGGCAGATGCCTGCCGGGGTTCTTCCATAGATGGATGTAAAAGCAACAAGCAATGGCTTTTCACAAGCCCTCCAAAAATGTACCCTTTTTATTGGCAGATGCCTGCCGGGGTTCTTCCATACATGGATGTAAAAGCAACAAGCAATGACTTTTCACAAGCCCTCCAAAAATGTACTCTTTTTATTGCCAGATGCCTGCCGGGGTTCTTCCATAGATGGATGTAAAAGCAACAAGCAATGACTTTTCACAAGCCCTCCAAAAATTGACGCTTTTTTTGGCAGATAACTGCCGGGGTTCTTCCATACATGGATGTAAAAGCAACAAGCAATGGCTTTTCACAAGCCCTCCAAACATTTACCCTTTTTTTGGCAGATGCCTGCCGGGGTTCTTCCTTACATGGATGTAAAAGCAACAATCAATGGCTTTTCACAAGCCCTCCAAAAATTGACCCTTTTTTTTGGCAGATGCCTGCCGGGGTTCTTCCATAGATGGATGTAAAAGCAACAAGCAATGGCTTTTCACAAGCCCTCCAAAAATTGACCCCTTTTTTTGGCAGATGCCTGCCGGGGTTCTTCCATACATGGATGTAAAAGCAATAAGCAATGGCTTTTCACAAGCCCTCCAAAAATTGACCCTTTTTTTTGGCAGATGCCTGCCGGGGTTCTTCCATACATGGATGTAAAAGCAACAAGCAATGGCTTTTCACAAGCCCTCCAAAAATTGACCCTTTTTTTTTTGGCAGATGCCTGCCGGGGTTCTTCCATAGATGGATGTAAAAGCAACAAGCAATGGCTTTTCACAAGCCCTCCAAAAATTGACGCTTTTTTTTGGCAGATGCCTGCCGGGGTTCTTCCATAGATGGATGTAAAAGCAACAAGCAATGACTTTTCACAAGCCCTCCAAAAATTGACGCTTTTTTTGGCAGATGCCTGCCGGGGTTCTTCCATAGATGGATGTAAAAGCAACAAGCAATGGCTTTTCACAAGCCCTCCAAAAATTGACCCTTTTTTTTGGCAGATGCCTGCCGGGGTTCTTCCATACATGGATGTAAAAGCAACAAGCAAAATGGCTTTTCACAAGCCCTCCAAAAATTGACCCTTTTTTTTGGCAGATGCCTGCCGGGGTTCTTCCATACATGGATGTAAAAGCAACAAGCAATGGCTTTTCACAAGCCCTCCAAAAATTGACCCTTTTTTTTTGCAGATGCCTGCCGGGGTTCTTCCATACATGGACGTAATAGTAACAAGCAAAATGGCTTTTCACAAGCCCTCCAAAAATTGACCCCTTTTTTGGGCAGATGCCTGCCGGGGTTCTTCCATACATGGATGTAAAAGCAACAAGCAATGACTTTTCACAAGCCCTCCAAAAATGTACTCTTTTTATTGCCAGATGCCTGCCGGGGTTCTTCCATAGATGGATGTAAAAGCAACAAGCAATGGCTTTTCACAAGCCCTCCAAAAATTGACGCTTTTTTTGGCAGATGCCTGCCGGGGTTCTTCCATACATGCATGTAAAAGCAACAAGCAATGGCTTTTCACAAACCCTCCAAAAATTGACCCTTTTTTTTGGCAGATGCCTGCCGGGGTTCTTCCATACATGGATGTAAAAGCAACAAGCAATGGCTTTTCACAAGCCCTCCAAAAATTGACCCTTTTTTTTGGCAGATGCCTGCCGGGGTTCTTCCATACATGGATGTAAAAGCAACAAGCAATGGCTTTTCACAAGCCCTCTAAAAATTTACGCTTTTTTTTGGCAGATGCCTGCCGGGGTTCTTCCATACATGGATGTAAAAGCAACAAGCAATGGCTTTTCACAAGCCCTCCAAAAATTTACCCTTTTTTTTGGCAGATGCCTGCCGGGGTTCTTCCATACATGGACATAAAAGCAACAAGCAATGGCTTTTCACAAGCCCTCCAAAAATTGACGCTTTTTTTGGCAGATGCCTGCCGGGGTTCTTCCATACATGGATGTAAAAGCAACAAGCAATGGCTTTTCACAAACTCTCCAAAAATTGACCCTTTTTTTTGGCAGATGCCTGCCGGGGTTCTTCCATACATGGACGTAAAAGCAACAAGCAATGGCTTTTCACAAGCCCTACAAAAATGTACCCTTTTTATTGCCAGATGCCTGCCGGGGTTCTTCCATACATGGATGTAAAAGCAACAAGCAATGACTTTTCACAAGCCCTCCAAAAATGTACTCTTTTTATTGCCAGATGCCTGCCGGGGTTCTTCCATAGATGGATGTAAAAGCAACAAGCAATGACTTTTCACAAGCCCTCCAAAAATGTACTCTTTTTATTGCCAGATGCCTGCCGGGGTTCTTCCATAGATGGATGTAAAAGCAACAAGCAATGACTTTTCACAAGCCCTCCAAAAATTGACCCTTTTTTTTGGCAGATGCCTGCCGGGGTTCTTCCATAGATGGATGTAAAAGCAACAAGCAATGGCTTTTCACAAGCCCTCCAAAAATTGACCCTTTTTTTGGCAGATAACTGCCGGGGTTCTTCCATACATGGATGTAAAAGCAACAAGCAATGGCTTTTCACAAGCCCTCCAAAAATTTACCCTTTTTTGGGCAGATGCCTGCCGGGGTTCTTCCATACATGAATGTAAAAGCAACAAGCAATGGCTTTTCACAAGCCCTCCAAAAATTGACCCTTTTTTTGGCAGATAACTGCCGGGGTTCTTCCATACATGGATGTAAAAGCAACAAGCAATGGCTTTTCACAAGCCCTCCAAAAATTGACCCTTTTTTTGGCAGATGCCTGCCGGGGTTCTTCCATAGATGGATGTAAAAGCAACAAGCAATGGCTTTTCACAAGCCCTCCAAAAATGTACCCTTTTTATTGCCAGATGCCTGCCGGGGTTCTTCCATACATGGATGTAAAAGCAACAAGCAATGGCTTTTCACAAGCCCTCCAAAAATTGACCCTTTTTTTGGCAGATGCCTGCCGGGGTTCTTCCATAGATGGATGTAAAAGCAACAAGCAATGGCTTTTCACAAGCCCTCCAAAAATGTACCCTTTTTATTGGCAGATGCCTGCCGGGGTTCTTCCATACATGGATGTAAAAGCAACAAGCAATGACTTTTCACAAGCCCTCCAAAAATGTACTCTTTTTATTGCCAGATGCCTGCCGGGGTTCTTCCATAGATGGATGTAAAAGCAACAAGCAATGACTTTTCACAAGCCCTCCAAAAATTGACGCTTTTTTTGGCAGATAACTGCCGGGGTTCTTCCATACATGGATGTAAAAGCAACAAGCAATGGCTTTTCACAAGCCCTCCAAACATTTACCCTTTTTTTGGCAGATGCCTGCCGGGGTTCTTCCTTACATGGATGTAAAAGCAACAATCAATGGCTTTTCACAAGCCCTCCAAAAATTGACCCTTTTTTTTGGCAGATGCCTGCCGGGGTTCTTCCATAGATGGATGTAAAAGCAACAAGCAATGGCTTTTCACAAGCCCTCCAAAAATTGACCCCTTTTTTTGGCAGATGCCTGCCGGGGTTCTTCCATACATGGATGTAAAAGCAATAAGCAATGGCTTTTCACAAGCCCTCCAAAAATTGACCCTTTTTTTTGGCAGATGCCTGCCGGTGTTCTTCCATACATGGATGTAAAAGCAACAAGCAATGGCTTTTCACAAGCCCTCCAAAAATTGACGCTTTTTTTGGCAGATGCCTGCCGGGGTTCTTCCATACATGGATGTAAAAGCAACAAGCAATGGCTTTTCACAAGCCCTCCAAAAATTGACCCTTTTTTTTGTCAGATGCCTGCCGGGGTTCTTCCATACATGGACGTAAAAGCAACAAGCAAAATGGCTTTTCACAAGCCCTCCAAAAATTAACCCCTTTTTTTGGCAGATGCCTGCCGGGGTTCTTCCATAGATGGATGTAAAAGCAACAAGCAATGACTTTTCACAAGCCCTCCAAAAATTGACCCTTTTTTTTGGCAGATGTCTGCCGGGGTTCTTCCATAGATGGATGTAAAAGCAACAAGCAATGACTTTTCACAAGCCCTCCAAAAATTGACGCTTTTTTTGGCAGATAACTGCCGGGGTTCTTCCATACATGGACGTAAAAGCAACAAGCAATGGCTTTTCACAAGCCCTCCAAAAATTGACCCTTTTTTTTGGCAGATGCCTGCCGGGGTTCTTCCATAGATGGATGTAAAAGCAACAAGCAATGGCTTTTCACAAGCCCTCCAAAAATTGACCCTTTTTTTTGGCAGATGCCTGCCGGGGTTCTTCCATACATGGATGTAAAAGCAACAAGCAATGGCTTTTCACAAGCCCTCCAAAAATTGACCCTTTTTTTTGGCAGATGCCTGCCGGGGTTCTTCCATAGATGGATGTAAAAGCAACAAGCAATGGCTTTTCACAAGCCCTCCAAAAATTGACGCTTTTTTTTGGCAGATGCCTGCCGGGGTTCTTCCATAGATGGATGTAAAAGCAACAAGCAATGACTTTTCACAAGCCCTCCAAAAATTGACGCTTTTTTTGGCAGATGCCTGCCGGGGTTCTTCCATAGATGGATGTAAAAGCAACAAGCAATGGCTTTTCACAAGCCCTCCAAAAATTGACCCTTTTTTTTGGCAGATGCCTGCCGGGGTTCTTCCATACATGGATGTAAAAGCAACAAGCAAAATGGCTTTTCACAAGCCCTCCAAAAATTGACCCTTTTTTTTGGCAGATGCCTGCCGGGGTTCTTCCATACATGGATGTAAAAGCAACAAGCAATGGCTTTTCACAAGCCCTCCAAAAATTGACCCCTTTTTTGGGCAGATGCCTGCCGGGGTTCTTCCATACATGGATGTAAAAGCAACAAGCAATGGCTTTTCACAAGCCCTCCAAAAATTGACCCTTTTTTTTTGCAGATGCCTGCCAGGGTTCTTCCATAGATGGATGTAAAAGCAACAAGCAATGACTTTTCACAAGCCCTCCAAAAATGTACTCTTTTTATTGCCAGATGCCTGCCGGGGTTCTTCCATAGATGGATGTAAAAGCAACAAGCAAAGACTTTTCACAAGCCCTCCAAAAATTGACCCTTTTTTTTGGCAGATGCCTGCCGGGGTTCTTCCATAGATGGATGTAAAAGCAACAAGCAATGGCTTTTCACAAGCCCTCCAAAAATTGACGCTTTTTTTGGCAGATGCCTGCCGGGGTTCTTCCATACATGGATGTAAAAGCAACAAGCAATGGCTTTTCACAAGCCCTCCAAAAATGTACTCTTTTTGTTGCCAGATGCCTGCCGGGGTTCTTCCATACATGGATGTAAAAGCAGCAAGCAATGGCTTTTCACAAACCCTCCAAAAATTGACCCTTTTTTTTGGCAGATGCCTGCCGGGGTTCTTCCATACATGGATGTAAAAGCAACAAGCAATGGCTTTTCACAAGCCCTCCAAAAATTGACGCTTTTTTTGGCAGATGCCTGCCGGGGTTCTTCCATACATGGATGTAAAAGAAACAAGCAATGGCTTTTCACAAGCCCTCCAAAAATTGACGCTTTTTTTGGCAGATGCCTGCCGGGGTTCTTCCATACATGGATGTAAAAGCAACAAGCAATGGCTTTTCACAAACCCTCCAAAAATTGACCCTTTTTTTTGGCAGATGCCTGCCGGGGTTCTTCCATACATGGATGTAAAAGCAACAAGCAATGGCTTTTCACAAGCCCTCCAAAAATTGACGCTTTTTTTGGCAGATGCCTGCCGGGGTTCTTCCATACATGGATGTAAAAGCAACAAGCAATGGCTTTTCACAAGCCCTCCAAAAATTGACCCTTTTTATTGGCAGATGCCTGCCGGGGTTCTTCCATACATGGATGTAAAAGCAACAAGCAATGGCTTTTCACAAGCCCTCCAAAAATTGACCCTTTTTTTTGGCAGATGCCTGCCGGGGTTCTTCCATACATGGACGTAAAAGCAACAAGCAATGGCTTTTCACAAGCCCTCCAAAAATGTACCCTTTTTATTGCCAGATGCCTGCCGGGGTTCTTCCATACATGGATGTAAAAGCAACAAGCAATGGCTTTTCACAAGCCCTCCAAAAATGTACCCTTTTTATTGGCAGATGCCTGCCGGGGTTCTTCCATACATGGATGTAAAAGCAACAAGCAATGGCTTTTCACAAGCCCTCCAAAAATTGACGCTTTTTTTGGCAGATGCCTGCCGGGGTTCTTCCATACATGGATGTAAAAGAAACAAGCAATGGCTTTTCACAAGCCCTCAAAAAATTGACCCCTTTTTTTGGCAGATGCCTGCCGGGGTTCTTCAATACATGGATGTAAAAGCAACAAGCAATGGCTTTTCACAAGCCCTCCAAAAATTTACGCTTTTTTTGGCAGATGCCTGCCGGGGTTCTTCCATACATGGATGTAAAAGCAACAAGCAATGGCTTTTCACAAGCCCTCCAAAAATTGACCCTTTTTTTTGGCAGATGCCTGCCGGGGTTCTTCCATACATGGATGTAAAAGCAACAAGCAATGGCTTTTCACAAGCCCTCCAAAAATTGACGCTTTTTTTGGCAGATGCCTGCCGGGGTTCTTCCATAAATGGATGTAAAAGCAACAAGCAATGGATTTTCACAAGCCCTCCAAAAATTGACGCTTTTTTTGGCAGATGCCTGCCGGGGTTCTTCCATACATGGATGTAAAAGCAACAAGCAATGGCTTTTCACAAGCCCTCCAAAAATTGACCCTTTTTTTTGGCAGATGCCTGCCGGGGTTCTTCCATACATGGATGTAAAAGCAACAAGCAATGACTTTTCACAAGCCCTCCAAAAATTGACGCTTTTTTTGGCAGATGCCTGCCGGGGTTCTTCCATACATGGATGTAAAAGCAACAAGCAATGGCTTTTCACAAGCCCTCCAAAAATGTACTCTTTTTGTTGCCAGATGCCTGCCGGGGTTCTTCCATACATGGATGTAAAAGCAACAAGCAATGGCTTTTCACAAACCCTCCAAAAATTGACCCTTTTTTTTGGCAGATGCCTGCCGGGGTTCTTCCATACATGGATGTAAAAGCAACAAGCAATGGCTTTTCACAAGCCCTCCAAAAATTGACGCTTTTTTTGGCAGATGCCTGCCGGGGTTCTTCCATACATGGATGTAAAAGAAACAAGCAATGGCTTTTCACAAGCCCTCCAAAAATTGACGCTTTTTTTGGCAGATGCCTGCCGGGGTTCTTCCATACATGGATGTAAAAGCAACAAGCAATGGCTTTTCACAAACCCTCCAAAAATTGACCCTTTTTTTTGGCAGATGCCTGCCGGGGTTCTTCCATACATGGATGTAAAAGCAACAAGCAATGGCTTTTCACAAGCCCTCCAAAAATTGACGCTTTTTTTGGCAGATGCCTGCCGGGGTTCTTCCATACATGGATGTAAAAGCAACAAGCAATGGCTTTTCACAAGCCCTCCAAAAATTGACCCTTTTTATTGGCAGATGCCTGCCGGGGTTCTTCCATACATGGATGTAAAAGCAACAAGCAATGGCTTTTCACAAGCCCTCCAAAAATTGACCCTTTTTTTTGGCAGATGCCTGCCGGGGTTCTTCCATACATGGACGTAAAAGCAACAAGCAATGGCTTTTCACAAGCCCTCCAAAAATGTACCCTTTTTATTGCCAGATGCCTGCAGGGTTCTTCCATACATGGATGTAAAAGCAACAAGCAATGGCTTTTCACAAGCCCTCCAAAAATGTACCCTTTTTATTGCCAGATGCCTGCCGGGGTTCTTCCATACATGGATGTAAAAGCAACAAGCAATGGCTTTTCACAAGCCCTCCAAAAATGTACCCTTTTTATTGGCAGATGCCTGCCGGGGTTCTTCCATACATGGATGTAAAAGCAACAAGCAATGGCTTTTCACAAGCCCTCCAAAAATTGACGCTTTTTTTGGCAGATGCCTGCCGGGGTTCTTCCATACATGGATGTAAAAGAAACAAGCAATGGCTTTTCACAAGCCCTCCAAAAATTGACCCCTTTTTTTGGCAGATGCCTGCCGGGGTTCTTCCATACATGGATGTAAAAGCAACAAGCAATGGCTTTTCACAAGCCCTCCAAAAATTGACGCTTTTTTTGGCAGATGCCTGCCGGGGTTCTTCCATACATGGATGTAAAAGCAACAAGCAATGGCTTTTCACAAGCCCTCCAAAAATTGACCCTTTTTTTTGGCAGATGCCTGCCGGGGTTCTTCCATACATGGATGTAAAAGCAACAAGCAATGGCTTTTCACAAGCCCTCCAAAAATTGACGCTTTTTTTGGCAGATGCCTGCCGGGGTTCTTCCATAAATGGATGTAAAAGCAACAAGCAATGGATTTTCACAAGCCCTCCAAAAATTGACGCTTTTTTTGGCAGATGCCTGCCGGGGTTCTTCCATACATGGATGTAAAAGCAACAAGCAATGGCTTTTCACAAGCCCTCCAAAAATTGACCCTTTTTTTTGGCAGATGCCTGCCGGGGTTCTTCCATACATGGATGTAAAAGCAACAAGCAATGACTTTTCACAAGCCCTCCAAAAATTGACGCTTTTTTTGGCAGATGCCTGCCGGGGTTCTTCCATACATGGATGTAAAAGCAACAAGCAATGGCTTTTCACAAACCCTCCAAAAATTGACCCTTTTTTTGGCAGATGCCTGCCGGGGTTCTTCCATACATGGACGTAAAAGCAACAAGCAATGGCTTTTCACAGGCCCTCCAAAAATGTACTCTTTTTATTGCCAGATGCCTGCCGGGGTTCTTCCATAGATGGATGTAAAAGCAACAAGCAATGACTTTTCACAAGCCCTCCAAAAATTGACCCTTTTTTTGGCAGATGCCTGCCGGGGTTCTTCCATACATGGATGTAAAAGCAACAAGCAATGGCTTTTCACAAGCCCTCCAAAAATTGACGCTTTTTTGGCAGATGCCTGCCGGGGTTCTTCCATACATGGATGTAAAAGCAACAAGCAATGGCTTTTCACAAGCCCTCCAAAAATTGACGCTTTTTTTGGCAGATGCCTGCCGGGGTTCTTCCATAAATGGATGTAAAAGCAACAAGCAATGAATTTTCACAAGCCCTCCAAAAATTGACCCTTTTTTTTTGCAGATGCCTGCCGGGGTTCTTCCATACATGGACGTAAAAGCAACAAGCAATGGCTTTTCACAAGCCCTCCAAAAATTGACCCCTTTTTTTGGCAGATGCCTGCCGGGGTTCTTCCATAGATGGATGTAAAAGCAACAAGCAATGACTTTTCACAAGCCCTCCAAAAATTGACGCTTTTTTTGGCAGATGCCTGCCGGGGTTCTTCCATAGATGGATGTAAAAGCAACAAGCAATGACTTTTCACAAGCCCTCCAAAAATTGACCCTTGTTTTGGCAGATAACTGCCGGGGTTCTTCCATACATGGATGTAAAAGCAACAATCAATGGCTTTTCACAAGCCCTCCAAAAATTGACCCTTTTTTTTGGCAGATGCCTGCCGGGGTTCTTCCATAGATGGATGTAAAAGCAACAAGCAATGGCTTTTCACAAGCCCTCCAAAAATTGACGCTTTTTTTGGCAGATGCCTGCCGGGGTTCTTCCATACATGGATGTAAAAGCAACAAGCAATGACTTTTCACAAGCCCTCCAAAAATGTACTCTTTTTATTGCCAGATGCCTGCCGGGGTTCTTCCATACATGGATGTAAAAGCAACAAGCAATGGCTTTTCACAAGCCCTCCAAAAATTGACGCTTTTTTTGGCAGATGCCTGCCGGGGTTCTTCCATACATGGATGTAAAAGAAACAAGCAATGGCTTTTCACAAGCCCTCCAAAAATTGACGCTTTTTTTGGCAGATGCCTGCCGGGGTTCTTCCATACATGGATGTAAAAGCAACAAGCAATGGCTTTTCACAAGCCCTCCAAAAATTGACGCTTTTTTTGGCAGATGCCTGCCGGGGTTCTTCCATACATGGATGTAAAAGCAACAAGCAATGGCTTTTCACAAGCCCTCCAAAAATTGACGCTTTTTTTGGCAGATGCCTGCCGGGGTTCTTCCATAAATGGATGTAAAAGCAACAAGCAATGGATTTTCACAAGCCCTCCAAAAATTGACGCTTTTTTTGGCAGATGCCTGCCGGGGTTCTTCCATACATGGATGTAAAAGCAACAAGCAATGGCTTTTCACAAGCCCTCCAAAAATTGACCCTTTTTTTTGGCAGATGCCTGCCGGGGTTCTTCCATACATGGATGTAAAAGCAACAAGCAATGGCTTTTCACAAGCCCTCCAAAAATTGACGCTTTTTTTGGCAGATGCCTGCCGGGGTTCTTCCATACATGGATGTAAAAGCAACAAGCAATGGCTTTTCACAAACCCTCCAAAAATTGACCCTTTTTTTTGGCAGATGCCTGCCGGGGTTCTTCCATACATGGACGTAAAAGCAACAAGCAATGGCTTTTCACAAGCCCTCCAAAAATGTACTCTTTTTATTGCCAGATGCCTGCCGGGGTTCTTCCATAGATGGATGTAAAAGCAACAAGCAATGACTTTTCACAAGCCCTCCAAAAATTGACCCTTTTTTTGGCAGATGCCTGCCGGGGTTCTTCCATACATGGATGTAAAAGCAACAAGCAATGGCTTTTCACAAGCCCTCCAAAAATTGACGCTTTTTTGGCAGATGCCTGCCGGGGTTCTTCCATACATGGATGTAAAAGCAACAAGCAATGGCTTTTCACAAGCCCTCCAAAAATTGACGCTTTTTTTGGCAGATGCCTGCCGGGGTTCTTCCATAAATGGATGTAAAAGCAACAAGCAATGAATTTTCACAAGCCCTCCAAAAATTGACCCTTTTTTTTTGCAGATGCCTGCCGGGGTTCTTCCATACATGGACGTAAAAGCAACAAGCAATGGCTTTTCACAAGCCCTCCAAAAATTGACCCCTTTTTTTGGCAGATGCCTGCCGGGGTTCTTCCATAGATGGATGTAAAAGCAACAAGCAATGACTTTTCACAAGCCCTCCAAAAATTGACCCTTGTTTTGGCAGATAACTGCCGGGGTTCTTCCATACATGGATGTAAAAGCAACAATCAATGGCTTTTCACAAGCCCTCCAAAAATTGACGCTTTTTTTGGCAGATGCCTGCCGGGGCTCTTCCATACATGGATGTAAAAGCAACAAGCAATGACTTTTCACAAGCCCTCCAAAAATTGACTCTTTTTTTTGGCAGATGCCTGCCGGGGTTCTTCCATAGATGGATGTAAAAGCAACAAGCAATGGCTTTTCACAAGCCCTCCAAAAATTGACGCTTTTTTTGGCAGATGCCTGCCGGGGCTCTTCCATACATGGATGTAAAAGCAACAAGCAATGACTTTTCACAAGCCCTCCAAAAATTGACCCTTTTTTTTGGCAGATGCCTGCCGGGGTTCTTCCATACATGGATGTAAAAGCAACAAGCAATGGCTTTTCACAAACCCTCCAAAAATTGACCCTTTTTTTTGGCAGATGCCTGCCGGGGTTCTTCCATACATGGATGTAAAAGCAACAAGCAATGGCTTTTCACAAGCCCTCCAAAAATTGACCCTTTTTTTTGGCAGATGCCTGCCGGGGTTCTTCCATACATGGATGTAAAAGCAACAAGCAATGGCTTTTCACAAGCCCTCTAAAAATTTACGCTTTTTTTTGGCAGATGCCTGCCGGGGTTCTTCCATACATGGATGTAAAAGCAACAAGCAATGGCTTTTCATAAGCCCTCCAAAAATTTACCCTTTTTTTTGGCAGATGCCTGCCGGGGTTCTTCCATACATGGACATAAAAGCAACAAGCAATGGCTTTTCACAAGCCCTCCAAAAATTGACGCTTTTTTTGGCAGATGCCTGCCGGGGTTCTTCCATACATGGATGTAAAAGCAACAAGCAATGGCTTTTCACAAACCCTCCAAAAATTGACCCTTTTTTTTGGCAGATGCCTGCCGAGGTTCTTCCATACATGGACGTAAAAGCAACAAGCAATGGCTTTTCACAAGCCCTACAAAAATGTACCCTTTTTATTGCCAGATGCCTGCCGGGGTTCTTCCATACATGGATGTAAAAGCAACAAGCAATGACTTTTCACAAGCCCTCCAAAAATGTACTCTTTTTATTGCCAGATGCCTGCCGGGGTTCTTCCATAGATGGATGTAAAAGCAACAAGCAATGACTTTTCACAAGCCCTCCAAAAATTGACCCTTTTTTTGGCAGATAACTGCCGGGGTTCTTCCATACATGGATGTAAAAGCAACAAGCAATGGCTTTTCACAAGCCCTCCAAAAATTGACGCTTTTTTTGGCAGATGCCTGCCGGGGTTCTTCCATACATGGATGTAAAAGCAACAAGCAATGGCTTTTCACAAGCCCTCCAAAAATTGACGCTTTTTTTGGCAGATGCCTGCCGGGGTTCTTCCATAAATGGATGTAAAAGCAACAAGCAATGGCTTTTCACAAGCCCTCCAAAAATTGACCCTTTTTTTTGGCAGATGCCTGCCGGGGTTCTTCCATACATGGATGTAAAAGCAACAAGCAATGGCTTTTCACAAGCCCTCCAAAAATTGACGCTTTTTTGGCAGATGCCTGCCGGGGTTCTTCCATACATGGATGTAAAAGCAACAAGCAATGGCTTTTCACAAGCCCTCCAAAAATTGACGCTTTTTTTGGCAGATGCCTGCCGGGGTTCTTCCATAAATGGATGTAAAAGCAACAAGCAATGAATTTTCACAAGCCCTCCAAAAATTTACCCTTTTTTTTTGCAGATGCCTGCCGGGGTTCTTCCATACATGGACGTAAAAGCAACAAGCAATGGCTTTTCACAAGCCCTCCAAAAATTGACCCCTTTTTTTGGCAGATGCCTGCCGGGGTTCTTCCATAGATGGATGTAAAAGCAACAAGCAATGACTTTTCACAAGCCCTCCAAAAATTGACCCTTGTTTTGGCAGATAACTGCCGGGGTTCTTCCATACATGGATGTAAAAGCAACAATCAATGGCTTTTCACAAGCCCTCCAAAAATTGACCCTTTTTTTTGGCAGATGCCTGCCGGGGTTCTTCCATAGATGGATGTAAAAGCAACAAGCAATGGCTTTTCACAAGCCCTCCAAAAATTGACGCTTTTTTTGGCAGATGCCTGCCGGGGTTCTTCCATA
>NW_027462412.1:0-61603 GCF_050947455.1 Rhinoderma darwinii
AGAAAGGGAAATAAGTGGGAGGAGGGGGGATCCAACAGCAGCTGCTAAACAAGAGTGCCAGCTGTCTGCCCGAGAGCAGCACTCCAACCACACAGCTGTCTGTACACACGCCCGAAACAGGGTCACACTGATCAAACAAAACACACACACCCGAAACAGGGTCACACTGAT
This sequence comes from Rhinoderma darwinii, assembly GCF_050947455.1. Classification (NCBI taxonomy): domain Eukaryota; kingdom Metazoa; phylum Chordata; class Amphibia; order Anura; family Rhinodermatidae; genus Rhinoderma; species Rhinoderma darwinii. Next base: position 172 of record NW_027462412.1, read on the forward strand.
CAAACAAAACACACACCCGAAACGGGGTCACACTGATCAAACAAAACACACGCCCGAAACAGGGTCACACTGATCAAACAAAACACACACCCGAAACGGGGTCACACTGATCAAACAAAACACACGCCCGAAACGGGGTCACACTGATCAAACAAAACACACGCCCGAAACGGGGTCACACCGATCAAACAAAAACACACCCGAAACTGGGTCACACTGATCAAACAAAACACCCGCCCGAAACGGGGTCACACCGATCAAACAAAACACACCCGAAACTGGGTCACACTGATCAAACAAAACACACGCCCGAAACGGGGTCACACTGATCAAACAAAACACACCCGAAACTGGGTCACACTGATCAAACAAAACACACGCCCGAAACGGGTCACACTGATCAAACAAAACACGCCCGAAACGGAGTCACACCGATCAAACAAAACACACGCCCGAAACGGGGTCATACCGATCAAACAAAACACACCAGAAACGGGGTCACACTGATCAAACAAAACACACGCCCGAAACGGGGTCACACTGATCAAACAAAACACACGCCCGAAACGGGGTCACACCGATCAAACAAAACACACCCGAAACGGGGTCACACCGATCAAACAAAACACACCCGAAACGGGGTCACACCGATCAAACAAAACACACCCGAAACGGGGTCACACTGATCAAACAAAACACACGCCCGAAACGGGGTCACACTGATCAAACAAAACACACACACACCCAAAACAGGGTCACACTGATCAAACAAAACACAGCGGGTCACCCTGTGCACACACCCGAAACGGGGTCACACTGATCAAACAAAACACACCCGAAACGGGGTCACACTGATCAAACAAAACACACCCAAAACAGGGTCACACTGATCAAACAAAACACAGCGGGTCACCCTGTGCACACACCCGAAACGGGGTCACACTGATCAAACAAAACACACACCCGAAACGGGGTCACACTGATCAGACAAAACACACACCCGAAACGGGGTCACACTGATCAAACAAAACACACCAGAAACGGGGTCACACCGATCAAACAAAACACACACACCCAAAACGGGGTCACACTGATCAAACAAAACACACACCCGAAACGGGGTCACACTGATCAAACAAAACACACACACACCCGAAACAGGGTCACACTAATCAAACAAAACACACCCAAAACGGGGTCACACTGATCAAACAAAACACACGCCCGAAACGGGGTCACACTGATCAAACAAAACACACGCCCGAAACGGGGTCACACTGATCTAACAAAACACACGCCCGAAACGGGGTCACACTGATCAAACAAAACACACGCCCGAAACGGGGTCACACTGATCAAACAAAACACACGCCCGAAACGGGGTCACACTGATCAAACAAAACACACGCCCGAAACGGGGTCACACTGATCAAACAAAACACACGCCCGAAACGGGGTCACACTGATCAAACAAAACACACGCCCGAAACGGGGTCACACTGATCAAACAAAACACACGCCCGAAACGAGGTCACACTGATCAAACAAAACACACCAGAAACGGGGTCACACTGATCAAACAAAACACACGCCCGAAACGAGGTCACACTGATCAAACAAAACACACTAGAAACGGGGTCACACTGATCAAACAAAACACACCCGAAACGGGGTTACACTGATGAAACAAAACACCCCTGAAACGGGGTCACACTGATGAAACAAAACACCCCTGAAACGGGGTCACACTGATGAAACAATACACACGCCCGAAACGGGGTGACACTGATGAAACAAAACACACCAAAAACGGGGTGACACTGATCAAACAAAACACACACCCGAAACGGGGTCACACTGATCAAATAAAACACACACCCAAAACGGGGTCACACTGATCAAACAAAACACACACCCAAAGCGGGGTCACCTGGTACACACACCCAAAACGGGGTCACAATGTACACACTCCTGAAACGGGGTCACCCTGTACACACTCCCAAAACGGGGTCACCTTGTACACACACCCGAAACGGTGTCACACTGATCAAACAAAACACACCCAAAACGGGGTCACACTGATCAAACAAAACACACGCCGGAAACGAGGTCACACTGATCAAACAAAACACACCAGAAACGGGGTCACACTGATCAAACAAAACACACCAAAAACGGGGTGACACTGATCAAACAAAACACACGCCCGAAACGGGGTGACACTGTTCAAACAAAACACACCCAAAACGGGGGTCACACTGATCAAACAAAACACACTCCTGAAACGGGGTCACCTTGTACACACACCCGAAACTGTGTCACACTGATCAAACAAAAACACACACCCGAAACGGTGTCACACTGATCAAACAAAACACACACCTGAAACGGGGTCACACTGATCAAACAAAACACACACCCGAAACGGGGTCACACTGATCAAACAAAACACACAGGAAACGGGGTCACACTGATCAAACAAAACACACACCCAAAGCGGGGTCACCTTGTACACACACCCAAAACGGGGTCACAATGTACACACTCCTGAAACGGGGTCACCTTGTACACACACCCGAAACGGTGTCACACTGATCAAACAAAACACACACCTGAAACGGGGTCACAGTGATCAAACAAAACACACACCCGAAACGGTGTCACACTGATCAAACAAAACACACACCTGAAACGGGGTCACAGTGATCAAACAAAACACACACCCGAAACGGTGTCACACTGATCAAACAAAACACACACCTGAAACGGGGTCACACTGATCAAACAAAACACACACCCAAAGCGGGGTCACCTTGTACACACACCCAAAACGGGGTCACAATGTACACACTTCTGAAACGGGGTCACCCTGTACACACTCCCAAAAACGGGGTCACAATGTACACACTCCTGAAACGGGGTCACCTTGTACACACACCCGAAACGGTGTCACACTGATCAAACAAACACACTCCTGAAACGGGGTCACCTTGTACACACACCCGAAACGGTGTCACACTGATCAAACAAAACACACACCCGAAACGGGGTCACACTGATCAAACAAAACACACACCCGAAACGGGGTCACACTGATCAAACAAAACACACACCCAAAGCGGGGTCACCTTGTACACACACCCAAAACGGGGTCACAATGTACACACTCCTGAAACGGGGTCACCCTGTACACACTCCCAAAACGGGGTCACAATGTACACACTCCCAAAACGGGGTCACCTTGTACACACACCCAAAACGGGTCACCTGTACACACTCCTGAAACGGGGTCACCTTGTACACACACCCGAAACGGGGTCACCTTGTACACACTCCTGAAACGGGGTCACCTTGTACACACTCCTGAAACGGGGTCACCTTGTACACACACCCGAAACGGTGTCACACTGATCAAACAAAACACACACCCGAAACGGGGTCACACTGATCAAACAAAACACACACCCAAAGCGGGGTCACCTTGTACACACACCCAAAACGGGGTCACAATGTACACACTCCTGAAACGGGGTCACCCTGTACACACTCCCAAAACGGGGTCACAATGTACACACTCCTGAAACGGGGTCACCTTGTACACACACCCGAAACGGTGTCACACTGATCAAACAAAACACACTCCTGAAACGGGGTCACCTTGTACACACACCCGAAACGGTGTCACACTGATCAAACAAAACACACACCCGAAACGGGGTCACACTGATCAAACAAAAACACACACCCGAAACGGGGTCACACTGATCAAACAAAACACACAGGAAACGGGGTCACACTGATCAAACAAAACACACACCCAAAGCGGGGGTCACCTTGTACACACACCCAAAACAGGGTCACCTTGTACACACTCCTGAAACGGGGTCACCTTGTACACACACCCGAAACGGGGTCACCTTGTACACACTCCTGAAACGGGGTCACCTTGTACACACTCCTGAAACGGGGTCACCTTGTACACTCACCCGAAACGGTGTCACACTGATCAAACAAAACACACACCCGAAACGGGGTCACACTGATCAAACAAAACACACACCCAAAGCGGGGTCACCTTGTACACACACCCAAAACGGGGTCACAATGTACACACTCCTGAAACGGGGTCACCTTGTACACACACCCGAAACGGTGTCACACTGATCAAACAAAACACACACCTGAAACGGGGTCACACTGATCAAACAAAACATACACCCGAAACGGGGTCACACTGATCAAACAAAACACACACCTGAAACGGGGTCACACTGATCAAACAAAACACACACCTGAAACGGGGTCACACTGATCAAACAAAACACACACCCAAAGCGGGGTCACCTTGTACACACACCCAAAACGGGGTCACCTTGTACACACACCCAAAGCGGGGTCACCTTGTACACACACCCAAAACGGGGTCACCTTGTACACACTCCCGAAACAGGGTCACACTGATCAAACACAAACAAAACTCAACAGAAACCTCTGCAGCCAAACAGAGCAACTGACAGGAGGAGGAGACCAACCAGGCAGGTCAATCATAGAAAAGAAGTGCAAGGTGGACAATACATTCTGCTCCATCTGTCAGACAGACATGAAAACGACAGGAGAATGGTCCCAAACAGTGGAGCCCAAAGTGTCCGGCGTGTGGCCCCTTGTCATGCCTGGTGGACACGTCTTCAGGAGCCATCGCAGAGAAGTCATGTGATAATTGTCAGTCACAAAGCTCAGATTACCGCAGCCGCCAACACACAGGGCAGCGAAGCTGGAGCCGCGGGTTATAGCCGTCACCTAATGAAACAGCTGCAGTATAAAGCATGTGGTCCAATCAGCAGCCGCCAACACACAGGGCAGCGAAGCTGGAGCCGCGGATCACGCACAGCGGCCGTATCTTCTACCCTACACCGGAGTTCAGCGCGGGGCCTCGTGGACAAGGAGCTGGATGAGTGTCTGATTCTCACCCCGGGGGCGCTGGCCATATGGGTGGGGGATGGGTGGCAGCACATTGGCCCCCGCATCATCTCATCCATAACATGGGAGCTTCATTATAACTGTCGGGGCGGCCGCGTCCCCCGTGTCTGATTATTATTTCATGAGCGCGTTCTGTGGCCACTTCTTAAGTGCGGGGGGGTGATGTGCGTGCGCCGTCCACCTGCTCCCGCTTCTTACTGCGCCGCCGTTCACACTGAACCTTCTATGACACCGCTCTGCCCCAACCATCATGACTGATCAGAGCTCCCACAGACAAGACCCTGCAAACAGCTCCTTGTATCTCAGCTTCCTGGACTGTGGTTCGCTGCAGTCACAGGTGAAGCTGGCGTTACAGTAGCAGAGCGGAGTACAGGGCTGGAGAATCACTGGCCACATCTGGATCGAGCGGTTCAGACCCTGGACCACGACTTGATGTATCACCGACGGGTTGAGCCGCCCTCCCGTTCTCCGATCACTACTAATTGTGCCTGAGCTGACAGACTGGTTGCTAGGGGGAATTGGAAGCACTGTTGTTATGGCAATGTATCCCTAGCAACCAGACTGTCAAGCAGGAGCAGCCGGGCTGCAGCCATTCCATGCAAGTCCCCTGCTCAGGCTGGAAGGAAAGGATGATTTTGTTCCAGACACAGCGCCCCCCCCTGTCCATGGCCGTGTCTGGTATTACAGCCCAGTCCCATTCACATGAATGCCAAGCACATGGACAGGAGGGGCGCCGATACTAAAAAAATAATCATCTCCTTCCTCCTACCGGACACTTCCTTTCAGGTTTATGTAGGCGGAGGACCCCTTTATATCCGGTATGAGTGACAGGAGGACGTGGACTATGAGCGGGACTCACCGTGTGCTCGGTAATGGTCTGAGGCTCTCGTCATGGACACCGCAGTCTGGGTGGAGGACACCGCAGCGACACGTACCGGGGGCTGCCCCTTCACCAGAGGACTGATCGATGAGCAGCGTTTATAGGGGATCTCGGCTGCCGGAGGCGTCTGCAAGACAAAGCAAATCCCATCCAGACGTGTCAAAGAGGGGGCCACGTAACCGTATAACACAGCGCCCCCCGCAGGTCACATGCTGACACATCCCACTACAGACTGGATCCGGGCAATCTCCTCCGCTACACGGTCCGCCATCTCGTGATCGCCCTCGGACAGCGAGGCCGGTCCTGGGTTATACTGGAAGCCGAGGGGTCCTGGGCGTTAAAGGGCCAGTCCCATGTACCCGAAGCTTCCTCAGGGCACAAGGGCCCGCTCTGCTGCTTCTAATAGACCTTGGACCTCGTTTATAAAGCGATTTGCGCCCCTTTCGTGTCATATCGAGGCGCGCGGCGCTTGGAGGATAAAGTTGCAGCTTTTTTCACTTTTTTTGCCACGCGCCGGCGCACGAACCGCACAAGATGCAGCTAAATGACTGACCAATGACGGACACGTTACTACTACCGGCTCCTGACACGAAACTCCAGGCTACGTACATCTGGCCTTGTGCGTTTCATCTACTCAAGACCTCTGCTTCCTGTCAGTGAAGAGAACATTACACCCAGAGGCAGAAAACCTGTATAGAACTATTACTGCTCACCGCTGAGGGTTTGTTAGATGGTTCCAGTGCAGGTAAGAGCTCGGAGTCTGGAGTTCAGGACAGGAGAGAAATTTGCTGCTGTGTTTACATTGCAGAGGATGGTCTACATTGATACATTGTAACAAACCCTCAGCTGTGTGAGCAGGACTAGGTCAGGGTGGCGTCCCCGCTTCTGTATATAAAGAAAAAAAAATAGATTCACTGACAGCAAGCAGAAATCTGGAAAATTATGAGAAATTAAAGTAACTATTAGAAAGTTGCAGAAGTTTTCAGGAGACCGGCCCTTTAAGCGGAGGTCTTGCCAGCAGGCACAGGCGGGTACCCTTTATTTCCACCTCTACCCCCGGCGCCCTGTCTGCAGGTTTACTCACCGCGCCAGGAGCAGCCGGACTCTGCAGGATCACCGTGGAGCTGGCCGGGAGAAGCCTGCGCTGTGCGGTCACTTCTTGTCCTGGGAGGCCGGGGCATTGCTGGGGAACCTGCGTGGCGGGGCTGTGTCTGTGCCCGTTGGTCTCAGCACATGTGAATGGAGGTGCCAGCGCTGCCTGTGATGTGATTGGTGGAGAGGTGACACACGGGTGGCTGAGAGTCAGCGCCGGGCGAGGCTGAATCTGCAGCGACCTCTGTGGATGTATGAGCTGCGGGGAGCAGACTGCAAAGAGAAAAGGGACAGTCAGGTCCTGCTAGTGGCAGCAACACGGCAAACGTGCCTGCTGTCTATACTGCCCGCTCCCATCTATACTGCCCGCTCCCCTCTATACTGCCCGCTCCCATCTATACTGCCCGCTCCCCTCTATACTGCCCGCTCCCCTCTATACTGCCCGCTCCCATCTATACTGCCCGCTCCCATCTATACTGCCCGCTCCCCTCTATACTGCCCGCTCCCATCTATACTGCCCGCTCCCCTCTACACTGCCCGCTCCCCTCTACACTGCCCGCTCCCCTCTACACTGCCCGCTCCCCTCTATACTGCCCGCTCCCCTCTATACTGCCCGCTCCCATCTATACTGCCCGCTCCCATCTATACTGCCCGCTCCCCTCTATACTGCCCGCTCCCATCTATACTGCCCGCTCCCCTCTATACTGCCCGCTCCCCTCTACACTGCCCGCTCCCCTCTACACTGCCCGCTCCCCTCTATACTGCCCGCTCCCCTCTATACTGCCCGCTCCCATCTATACTGCCCGCTCCCATCTATACTGCCCGCTCCCATCTATACTGCCCGCTCCCCTCTATACTGCCCGCTCCCCTCTATACTGCCCGCTCCCCTCTACACTGCCCGCTCCCCTCTACACTGCCCGCTCCCCTCTATACTGCCCGCTCCCATCTATACTGCCCGCTCCCCTCTATACTGCCCGCTCCCCTCTATACTGCCCGCTCCCCTCTATACTGCCCGCTCCCCTCTATACTGCCCGCTCCCATCTACACTGCCCGCTCCCCTCTACACTGCCCGCTCCCCTCTATACTGCCCGCTCCCATCTACACTGCCCGCTCCCATCTATACTGCCCGCTCCCATCTACATTGCCCGCTCCCCTCTATACTGCCCGCTCCCCTCTATACTGCCCGCTCCCATCTACACTGCCCGCTCCCATCTACACTGCCCGCTCCCATCTACACTGCCCGCTACCCTCCTGTCTATACTGCCCGCTCCCCTCTATACTGCCCGCTCCCATCTATACTGCCCGCTCCCATCTACACTGCCCGCTCCCCTCTATACTGCCCGCTCCCATCTACACTGCCCGCTCCCATCTATACTGCCCGCTCCCATCTACACTGCCCGCTACCCTCCTGTCTATACTGCCCGCTCCCCTCTATACTGCCCGCTCCCATCTATACTGCCCGCTCCCATCTATACTGCCCGCTCCCATCTACACTGCCCGCTCCCATCTACACTGCCCGCTCCCCTCTATACTGCCCGCTCCCCTCTACACTGCCCGCTCCCATCTATACTGCCCGCTCCCATCTACACTGCCCGCTACCCTCCTGTCTATACTGCCCGCTCCCCTCTATACTGCCCGCTCCCATCTATACTGCCCGCTCCCCTCCTGTCTATACTGCCCGCTCTCATCTACACTGCCCGCTCCCATCTACACTGCCCGCTCCCCTCTATACTGCCCGCTTCCATCTATACTGCCCGCTCCCATCTACACTGCCCGCTCCCCTCCTGTCTACACTGCCCGCTCCCATCTATACTGCCCGCTCCCCTCTACACTGCCCGCTCCCCTCCTGTCTATACTGCCCGCTCTCATCTACACTGCCCGCTCTCATCTACACTGCCCGCTCCCATCTACACTGCCCGCTCCCATCTACACTGCCCGCTCCCATCTACACTGCCCGCTTCCCTCCTGTCTACACTGCCCGCTCCCATCTACACTGCCCGCTCCGAACTATACTGCCCGCTCCCATCTATACTGCCCGCTCCCATCTACACTGCCCGCTCCCCTCCTGTCTACACTGCCCGCTCCCCTCTACAATGCCCGCTCCCCTCTACAATGCCCGCGCCTCTATACACTGCCCGCACCTCTGTACACTGCCCGCACCTCTGTACACTGCCCGCACCTCTGTACACTGCCCGCACCTCTCTATACTGCCCGCGCCTCTCTATGCTGCCCGCGCCTCTCTATGCTGCCCGCGCCTCTCTACACTGCCCGCACGCACCTATCTATACTGCCCGCATGCGCCTCTCTATAGTGCCCACGCCTCTCTATACTGCCCGCGCCTCTCTATACTGCCCGCGCCTCTCTACACTGCCCGCGCCTCCCTATACTGCCCGCGCCTCTCTATACTGCCCGCTCCTCTCTATGCTGCCCGCGCCTCTCTATGCTGCCCGCATGCACCTATCTATACTGCCCGCACGCGCCTCTCTATAGTGCCCGCGCCTCTCTATACTGCCCGCGCCTCTCTACACTGCCCGCGCCTCTCTACACTGCCCGCGCCTCTCTACACTGCCCCCACCTATCTATACTTCCGGCTCCTATCTATATTGACCACTATCTATATTAACCGCTAGCTATACTGCCCGCTCCTATCTATGCTGACCATGATCTATACTGGCCGCTCCTATCTATGTTCATCGCTATCTATACTGCCCGCTTCTATCTATACTGCCCACTCCTACCTATACTGACCACTGTTAGCTATACTGACCGCAATTTATACTGAGGGCACCTATCTATACTGGCGCTCCTATCTATACTGACCGCTATATATGCTGTCCACTCCTATCTATACAGACCACTAATATCTATACTGCCCACTATTATCTTGACTGACACTCCTATCTATATTGAACGCTATCTATATTTACCACTAGCTATACTGCCCAGATACGGATCATGATCTATACTGACTGCTCCTATCTATACTGTCTGCTCCTATCTATACTGCCCATGATCTATGTTGACCGCTAGCTATACTGCCCACTTCTGTCTATATTGACTACTTCTATCGATACTGACCACAATCTATACTGATCACTACCTATACTGCCCGCTCCTATCGATACTGATCACTACCTATACTGCCCGCTCCTATCGATACTGATCACTACCTATACTGCCCGCTCCTATTTACACTGACCACTATCTATACTGCCCACTCTTACCTATACAGACTGCTAATATATATACTGACTACTATTGTCTATACTGACCACTCCCATCTATCTATACTGCCTGCTCCTGCATCCTGATATTCCCCCCTGACTATTGTGCAGGCGGCTGATGAGGATTGGATTATCAGCAGAACACAATGACATCATCCATATCACTGATCCACGAGGCGACCACGTTACCCCGCAGCTGGGAAGAGACGCATGCAGGGCAGACAGGGGCAGACAGGGGCAGACAGGACAGGCAGGGCAGACAGGACAGGCAGGGGCAGACAGGACAGACAGGACAGGCAGGGGCAGACAGGGGCAGACAGGGGCAGACAGGACAGACAGGACAGGCAGGGGCAGACAGGACAGGCAGGGCAGACAGGGGCAGACAGGACAGGCAGGGGCAGACAGGACAGGCAGGGGCAGACAGGACAGGCAGGGGCAGACAGGGGCAGGCAGGGCAGACAGGGGCAGACAGGACAGGCAGGGCAGACAGGACAGGCAGGGGCAGACAGGGGCAGACAGGGGCAGACAGGACAGGCAGGGGCAGACAGGACAGGCAGGGCAGACAGGGGCAGACAGGACAGGCAGGGGCAGACAGGACAGGCAGGGGCAGACAGGACAGGCAGGGGCAGACAGGACAGGCAGGGGCAGACAGGGGCACACAGGACAGGCAGGGGCAGACAGGACAGGCAGGGCAGACAGGGGCAGACAGGACAGGCAGGGGCAGACAGGACAGGCAGGGCAGACAGGGGCAGACAGGACAGGCAGGGGCAGACAGGACAGGCAGGGCAGACAGGGGCAGACAGGACAGGCAGGGGCAGACAGGACAGGCAGGGGCAGACAGGACAGGCAGGGGCAGACAGGACAGGCAGGGGCAGACAGGGGCACACAGGACAGGCAGGGGCAGACAGGACAGGCAGGGCAGACAGGACAGGCAGGGGCAGACAGGACAGGCAGGGGCAGACCGGGCCGGCATTGTCACCGGGGCAGCCGCAGATTTGCAGAGTATTAAGAATCTTTGCTTTCATTTAAAACTCTGGAACAAAAGAGCCGAGTCTGTGCCTGAAACAGTCACCACAAAACCAAAGTCAGGGGGTCACCACGAAACCAAAGTCAGGGGGTCACCACGAAACCAAAGTCAGGGGGTCACCACAAAACCAAAGTCAGGGGGTCACCACGAAACCAAAGTCAGGGGGTCACCACGAAACCAAAGTCAGGGGGTCACCACGAAACCAAAGTCAGGGGGTCACCACGAAACCAAAGTCAGGGGGTCACCACGAAACCAAAGTCAGGGGGTCACCACGAAACCAAAGTCAGGGGGTCACCACGAAACCAAAGTCAGGGGGTCACCACGAAACCAAAGTCAGGGGGTCACCACGAAACCAAAGTCAGGGGGTCACCACGAAACCAAAGTCAGGGGGTCACCACAAAACCAAAGTCAGGGGGTCACCACAAAATCAAAGTCAGGGGGTCACCACAAAACCAAAGTCAGGGGGTCACCACAAAGCCAAGATGACGTTCCCTCGCCCACTGTCTGCCCCCTCATCAGCAGCGCTGACCCCTTTACAGTCCGTCTCACCCCATACAGTCCAGTAACAGAGGGTGACCCCTATACAGGGTCACTAGCAGGGTGACGGGTCGTGTACTGTATATGGGGGTACAGGGTCACTAGCAGGGTGACGGGTCGTGTAGTGTATATAGGGGTACAGGGTCACTAGCAGGGTGACGGGTCGTGTAGTATATATGGGGGTACAGGGTCACTAGCAGGGTGACGGGTCGTGTGCTGTATATGGGGGTACAGGGCCACTAGCAGGGTGACGGGTCGTGTAGTGTATATGGGGGTACAGGGTCACTAGCAGGGTGACGGGTCGTGTAGTGTATATAGGGGTACAGGGTCACTAGCAGCGTGACGGGTCGTGTACTGTATATGGGGGTACAGGGTCACTAGCAGGGTGACGGGTCGTGTAGTGTATATAGGGGTACAGGGTCACTAGCAGCGTGACGGGTCGTGTACTGTATATGGGGGTACAGGGTCACTAGCAGGGTGACGGGTCGTGTACTGTATATGGGGGTACAGGGTCACTAGCAGGGTGACGGGTCGTGTACTGTATATGGGGGTACAGGGTCACTAGCAGGGTGACGGGTCGTGTAGTGTATATGGGGGTACAGGGTCACTAGCAGGGTGACGGGTCGTGTAGTGTATATGGGGGTACAGGGTCACTAGCAGGGTGACGGGTCGTGTACTGTATATGGGGGTACAGGGTCACTAGCAGAGTGACGGGTCGTGTAGTGTATATGGGGGTACAGGGTCACTAGCAGCGTGACGGGTCGTGTAGTGTATATGGGGGTACAGGGTCACTAGCAGCGTGACGGGTCGTGTAGTGTATATGGGGGTACAGGGTCACTAGCAGCGTGACGGGTCGTGTAGTGTATATGGGGGTACAGGGTCACTAGCAGGGTGACGGGTCGTGTAGTGTATATGGGGGTACAGGGTCACTAGCAGGGTGACGGGTCGTGTACTGTATATGGGGGTACAGGGTCACTAGCAGGGTGACGGGTCGTGTACTGTATATGGGGGTACAGGGTCACTAGCAGGGTGACGGGTCGTGTACTGTATATGGGGGTACAGGGTCACTAGCAGGGTGACGGGTCGTGTAGTGTATATGGGGGTACAGGGTCACTAGCAGCGTGACGGGTCGTGTAGTGTATATGGGGGTACAGGGTCACTAGCAGCGTGACGGGTCGTGTAGTGTATATGGGGGTACAGGGTCACTAGCAGCGTGACGGGTCGTGTAGTGTATATGGGGGTACAGGGTCACTAGCAGGGTGACGGGTCGTGTAGTGTATATGGGGGTACAGGGTCACTAGCAGGGTGACGGGTCGTGTACTGTATATGGGGGTACAGGGTCACTAGCAGGGTGACGGGTCGTGTACTGTATATGGGGGTACAGGGTCACTAGCAGGGTGACGGGTCGTGTACTGTATATGGGGGTACAGGGTCACTAGCAGGGTGACGGGTCGTGTAGTGTATATGGGGGTACAGGGTCACTAGCAGGGTGACGGGTCGTGTAGTGTATATGGGGGTACAGGGTCACTAGCAGCGTGACGGGTCGTGTAGTGTATATGGGGGTACAGGGTCACTAGCAGCGTGACGGGTCGTGTAGTGTATATGGGGGTACAGGGTCACTAGCAGCGTGACGGGTCGTGTAGTGTATATGGGGGTACAGGGTCACTAGCAGCGTGACGGGTTGTGTAGTATATATGGGGGTACAGGGTCACTAGCAGGGTGACAGGTCGTGTGCTGTATATGGGGGTACAGGGTCACTAGCAGGGTGACGGGTCGTGTAGTGTATATGGGGGTACAGGGTCACTAGCAGCGTGACGGTCGTGTAGTGTATATGGGGGTACAGGGTCACTAGCAGGGTGACGGGTCGTGTAGTATATATGGGGGTACAGGGTCACTAGCAGCGTGACGGGTCGTGTAGTGTATATGGGGGTACAGGGTCACTAGCAGGGTGACGGGTCGTGTAGTGTATATGGGGGTACAGGGTCACTAGCAGCGTGACGGGTCGTGTAGTGTATATGGGGGTACAGGGTCACTAGCAGGGTGACGGGTCGTGTAGTGTATATGGGGGTACAGGGTCACTAGCAGGGTGACGGGTCGTGTAGTATATATGGGGGTGCAGGGCCACTAGCAGGGTGACGGGTCGTGTAGTGTATATGGGGGTACAGGGTCACTAGCAGCGTGACGGGTCGTGTAGTGTATATGGGGGTACAGGGTCACTAGCAGGGTGACGGGGCGTGTACTGTATATGGGGGTACAGGGTCACTAGCAGGGTGACGGGTCGTGTACTGTATATGGGGGTACAGGGTCACTAGCAGGGTGACGGGTCGTGTAGTGTATATGGGGGTACAGGGTCACTAGCAGGGTGACGGGTCGTGTAGTGTATATGGGGGTACAGGGTCACTAGCAGCGTGACGGGTCGTGTAGTGTATATGGGGGTACAGGGTCACTAGCAGCGTGACGGGTCGTGTAGTGTATATGGGGGTACAGGGTCACTAGCAGGGTGACGGGTCGTGTGCTGTATATGGGGGTGACGGGTCATTAGCAGCGTGACGGGTCGTGTAGTGTATATGGGGGTGCAGGGTCACTAGCAGGGTGACGGGTCGTGTGCTGTATATGGGGGTACAGGGTCACTAGCAGGGTGACGGGTCGTGTGCTGTATATGGGGGTACAGGGTCACTAGCAGTGTGACGGGTCGTGTAGTGTATATGGGGGTACAGGGTCACTAGCAGGGTGACGGGTCGTGTACTGTATATGGGGGTGCAGGGTCACTAGCAGCGTGACGGGTCGTGTGCTGTATATGGGGGTACAGGGTCACTAGCAGCGTGACGGGTCGTGTAGTGTATATGGGGGTACAGGGTCACTAGCAGTGTGACGGGTCGTGTAGTGTATATGGGGGTACAGGGTCACTAGCAGGGTGACGGGTCGTGTACTGTATATGGGGGTGCAGGGTCACTAGCAGCGTGACGGGTCGTGTGCTGTATATGGGGGTACAGGGTCACTAGCAGCGTGACGGGTCGTGTAGTGTATATGGGGGTACAGGGTCACTAGCAGGGTGACGGGTCGTGTACTGTATATGGGGGTGCAGGGTCACTAGCAGCGTGACGGGTCGTGTACTGTATATGGGGTACAGGGTCACTAGCAGCGTGACGGGTCGTGTAGTGTATATGGGGGTACAGGGTCACTAGCAGGGTGACGGGTCGTGTAGTGTATATGGGGGTACAGGGTCACTAGCAGCGTGACGGGTCGTGTAGTGTATATGGGGGTACAGGGTCACTAGCAGGGTGACGGGTCGTGTACTGTATATAGGGGTACAGGGTCACTAGCAGGGTGACGGGTCGTGTACTGTATATGGGGGTACAGGGTCACTAGCAGGGTGACGGGTCGTGTAGTGTATATGGGGGTACAGGGTCACTAGCAGCGTGACGGGTCGTGTAGTGTATATGGGGGTACAGGGTCACTAGCAGGGTGACGGGTCGTGTACTGTATATGGGGGTGACGGGTCATTAGCAGCGTGACGGGTCGTGTACTGTATATGGGGGTACAGGGTCACTAGCAGCGTGACGGGTCGTGTAGTGTATATGGGGGTACAGGGTCACTAGCAGGGTGACGGGTCGTGTAGTGTATATGGGGGTACAGGGTCACTAGCAGCGTGACGGGTCGTGTAGTGTATATGGGGGTACAGGGTCACTAGCAGCGTGACGGGTCGTGTACTGTATATGGGGGTACAGGGTCACTAGCAGGGTGACGGGTCGTGTACTGTATATGGGGGTACAGGGTCACTAGCAGTGTGACTGGTCGTGTAGTATATATGGGGGTACAGGGCCACTAGCAGCGTGACGGGTCGTGTACTGTATATGGGGGTACAGGGTCACTAGCAGGGTGACGGGTCGTGTGCTGTATATGGGGGTACAGGGTCAGTAGCAGGGTGACGGGTCGTGTAGTGTATATGGGGGTACAGGGTCACTAGCAGGGTGACGGGTCGTGTAGTGTATATGGGGGTACAGGGTCACTAGCAGGGTGACGGGTCGTGTACTGTATATGGGGGTACAGGGTCACTAGCAGGGTGACGGGTCGTGTACTGTATATGGGGTACAGGGTCACTAGCAGGGTGACGGGTCGTGTAGTGTATATGGGGGTACAGGGTCACTAGCAGGGTGACGGGTCGTGTACTGTATATGGGGGTACAGGGTCACTAGCAGGGTGACGGGTCGTGTACTGTATATGGGGGTACAGGGCCACTAGCAGCGTGACGGGTCGTGTACTGTATATGGGGTACAGGGTCACTAGCAGCGTGACGGGTCGTGTAGTGTATATGGGGGTACAGGGTCACTAGCAGCGTGACGGGTCGTGTGCTGTATATGGGGGTACAGGGTCACTAGCAGCGTGACGGGTCGTGTAGTGTATATGGGGGTGCAGGGTCACTAGCAGGGTGACGGGTCGTGTAGTGTATATGGGGGTACAGGGTCACTAGCAGGGTGACGGGTCGTGTAGTATATATGGGGGTACAGGGTCACTAGCAGCGTGACGGGTCGTGTAGTGTATATGGGGGTACAGGGTCACTAGCAGGGTGACGGGTCGTGTAGTGTATATGGGGGTACAGGGTCACTAGCAGCGTGACGGGTCGTGTAGTGTATATGGGGGTACAGGGTCACTAGCAGCGTGACGGGTCGTGTGCTGTATATGGGGGTGCAGGGTCACTAGCAGCGTGACGGGTCGTGTAGTGTATATGGGGGTACAGGGTCACTAGCAGCGTGACGGGTCGTGTGCTGTATATGGGGGTACAGGGTCACTAGCAGCGTGACGGGTCGTGTAGTGTATATGGGGGTGCAGGGTCACTAGCAGGGTGACGGGTCGTGTAGTGTATATGGGGGTACAGGGTCACTAGCAGGGTGACGGGTCGTGTAGTGTATATGGGGGTACAGGGTCACTAGCAGCGTGACGGGTCGTGTAGTGTATATGGGGGTACAGGGTCACTAGCAGGGTAACGGGTCGTGTAGTGTATATGGGGGTGCAGGGTCACTAGCAGGGTGACGGGTCGTGTAGTGTATATGGGGGTACAGGGTCACTAGCAGCGTGACGGGTCGTGTAGTGTATATGGGGGTACAGGGTCACTAGCAGGGTGACGGGTCGTGTAGTGTATATGGGGGTACAGGGTCACTAGCAGGGTGACGGGTCGTGTAGTGTATATGGGGGTACAGGGCCACTAGCAGGGTGACGGGTCGTGTACTGTATATGGGGGTACAGGGTCACTAGCAGGGTGACGGGTCGTGTACTGTATATGGGGGTACAGGGTCACTAGCAGGGTGACGGGTCGTGTACTGTATATGGGGGTACAGGGTCACTAGCAGAGTGACGGGTCGTGTAGTGTATATGGGGGTACAGGGTCACTAGCAGGGTGACGGGTCGTGTAGTGTATATGGGGGTACAGGGTCACTAGCAGCGTGACGGGTCGTGTAGTGTATATGGGGGTGCAGGGCCACTAGCAGGGTGACGGGTCGTGTAGTGTATATGGGGGTACAGGGTCACTAGCAGGGTGACGGGTCGTGTAGTGTATATGGGGGTACAGGGTCACTAGCAGCGTGACGGGTCGTGTAGTGTATATGGGGGTACAGGGTCACTAGCAGCGTGACGGGTCGTGTAGTGTATATGGGGGTACAGGGTCACTAGCAGCGTGACGGGTCGTGTAGTGTATATGGGGGTACAGGGTCACTAGCAGCGTGACGGGTCGTGTAGTGTATATGGGGGTACAGGGTCACTAGCAGGGTGACGGGTCGTGTAGTGTATATGGGGGTACAGGGTCACTAGCAGCGTGACGGGTCGTGTAGTGTATATGGGGGTACAGGGTCACTAGCAGCGTGACGGGTCGTGTAGTGTATATGGGGGTACAGGGTCACTAGCAGTGTGACGGGTCGTGTAGTGTATATGGGGGTACAGGGTCACTAGCAGCGTGACGGGTCGTGTGCTGTATATGGGGGTACAGGGTCACTAGCAGCGTGACGGGTCGTGTAGTGTATATGGGGGTGCAGGGTCACTAGCAGGGTGACGGGTCGTGTAGTGTATATGGGGGTACAGGGTCACTAGCAGGGTGACGGGTCGTGTAGTGTATATGGGGGTACAGGGTCACTAGCAGCGTGACGGGTCGTGTAGTGTATATGGGGGTACAGGGTCACTAGCAGGGTAACGGGTCGTGTAGTGTATATGGGGGTGCAGGGTCACTAGCAGGGTGACGGGTCGTGTAGTGTATATGGGGGTACAGGGTCACTAGCAGCGTGACGGGTCGTGTAGTGTATATGGGGGTACAGGGTCACTAGCAGCGTGACGGGTCGTGTAGTGTATATGGGGGTACAGGGTCACTAGCAGGGTGACGGGTCGTGTAGTGTATATGGGGGTACAGGGTCACTAGCAGGGTGACGGGTCGTGTAGTGTATATGGGGGTACAGGGCCACTAGCAGGGTGACGGGTCGTGTACTGTATATGGGGGTACAGGGTCACTAGCAGGGTGACGGGTCGTGTACTGTATTTGGGGGTACAGGGTCACTAGCAGGGTGACGGGTCGTGTACTGTATATGGGGGTACAGGGTCACTAGCAGAGTGACGGGTCGTGTAGTGTATATGGGGGTACAGGGTCACTAGCAGGGTGACGGGTCGTGTAGTGTATATGGGGGTACAGGGTCACTAGCAGCGTGACGGGTCGTGTAGTGTATATGGGGGTGCAGGGCCACTAGCAGGGTGACGGGTCGTGTAGTGTATATGGGGGTACAGGGTCACTAGCAGCGTGACGGGTCGTGTAGTGTATATGGGGGTACAGGGTCACTAGCAGCGTGACGGGTCGTGTAGTGTATATGGGGGTGCAGGGCCACTAGCAGGGTGACGGGTCGTGTAGTGTATATGGGGGTGCAGGGTCACTAGCAGGGTGACGGGTCGTGTAGTATATATGGGGGTACAGGGTCACTAGCAGGGTGACGGGTCGTGTAGTGTATATGGGGGTACAGGGTCACTAGCAGCGTGACGGGTCGTGTAGTGTATATGGGGGTACAGGGTCACTAGCAGGGTGACGGGTCGTGTAGTGTATATGGGGGTACAGGGTCACTAGCAGGGTGACGGGTCGTGTAGTGTATATGGGGGTACAGGGTCACTAGCAGGGTGACGGGTCGTGTAGTATATATGGGGGTGCAGGGCCACTAGCAGGGTGACGGGTCGTGTAGTATATATGGGGGTACAGGGTCACTAGCAGGGTGACGGGTCGTGTAGTGTATATGGGGGTACAGGGTCACTAGCAGGGTGACGGGTCGTGTACTGTATATGGGGGTACAGGGTCACTAGCAGCGTGACGGGTCGTGTAGTGTATATGGGGGTACAGGGTCACTAGCAGGGTGACGGGTCGTGTAGTGTATATGGGGGTACAGGGTCACTAGCAGGGTGACGGGTCGTGTACTGTATATGGGGGTGCAGGGTCACTAGCAGGGTGACGGGTCGTGTGCTGTATATGGGGGTACAGGGTCACTAGCAGCGTGACGGGTCGTGTAGTGTATATGGGGGTACAGGGTCACTAGCAGGGTGACGGGTCGTGTAGTGTATATGGGGGTACAGGGTCACTAGCAGGGTGACGGGTCGTGTAGTGTATATGGGGGTGCAGGGTCACTAGCAGGGTGACGGGTCGTGTACTGTATATGGGGGTGCAGGGTCACTAGCAGCGTGACGGGTCGTGTAGTATATATGGGGGTACAGGGTCACTAGCAGGGTGACGGGTCGTGTAGTGTATATGGGGGTACAGGGTCACTAGCAGGGTGACGGGTCGTGTAGTGTATATGGGGGTACAGGGTCACTAGCAGGGTGACGGGTCGTGTAGTATATATGGGGGTACAGGGTCACTAGCAGGGTGACGGGTCGTGTACTGTATATGGGGGTACAGGGTCACTAGCAGCGTGACGGGTCGTGTAGTGTATATGGGGGTACAGGGTCACTAGCAGCGTGACGGGTCGTGTAGTGTATATGGGGGTACAGGGTCACTAGCAGGGTGACGGGTCGTGTAGTGTATATGGGGGTACAGGGTCACTAGCAGGGTGACGGGTCGTGTAGTGTATATGGGGGTACAGGGTCACTAGCAGGGTGACGGGTCGTGTACTGTATATGGGGGTACAGGGTCACTAGCAGCGTGACGGGTCGTGTAGTGTATATGGGGGTACAGGGTCACTAGCAGCGTGACGGGTCGTGTAGTGTATATGGGGGTACAGGGTCACTAGCAGGGTGACGGGTCGTGTAGTGTATATGGGGGTACAGGGTCACTAGCAGGGTGACGGGTCGTGTAGTGTATATGGGGGTGCAGGGTCACTAGCAGGGTGACGGGTCGTGTAGTATATATGGGGGTACAGGGTCACTAGCAGGGTGACGGGTCGTGTACTGTATATGGGGGTACAGGGTCACTAGCAGGGTGACGGGTCGTGTAGTGTATATGGGGGTACAGGGTCACTAGCAGGGTGACGGGTCGTGTAGTGTATATGGGGGTACAGGGTCACTAGCAGCGTGACGGGTCGTGTAGTGTATATGGGGGTACAGGGTCACTAGCAGGGTGACGGGTCGTGTACTGTATATGGGGGTACAGGGTCACTAGCAGGGTGACGGGTCGTGTACTGTATATATGGGGGTGCAGGGTCACTAGCAGGGTGACGGGTCGTGTAGTGTATATGGGGGTACAGGGTCACTAGCAGCGTGACGGGTCGTGTAGTGTATATGGGGGTACAGGGTCACTAGCAGGGTGACGGGTCGTGTAGTGTATATGGGGGTACAGGGTCACTAGCAGGGTGACGGGTCGTGTACTGTATATGGGGGTACAGGGTCACTAGCAGGGTGACGGGTCGTGTAGTGTATATGGGGGTACAGGGTCACTAGCAGGGTGACGGGTCGTGTAGTGTATATGGGGGTACAGGGTCACTAGCAGGGTGACGGGTCGTGTAGTGTATATGGGGGTACAGGGTCACTAGCAGGGTGACGAGTCGTGTATTGTATATGGGGGTGCAGGGTCACTAGCAGGGTGACAGGTCGTGTGCTGTATATGGGGGTGCAGGGTCACTAGCAGGGTGACGGGTCGTGTAGTGTATATGGGGGTACAGGGTCACTAGCAGCGTGACGGGTCGTGTAGTGTATATGGGGGTGCAGGGTCACTAGCAGGGTGACGGGTCGTGTAGTGTATATGGGGGTGCAGGGTCACTAGCAGCGTGACGGGTCGTGTAGTGTATATGGGGGTACAGGGTCACTAGCAGGGTGACGGGTCGTGTACTGTATATATGGGGGTGCAGGGTCACTAGCAGGGTGACGGGTCGTGTAGTGTATATGGGGGTACAGGGTCACTAGCAGGGTGACGGGTCGTGTACTGTATATGGGGGTACAGGGTCACTAGCAGGGTGACGGGTCGTGTAGTGTATATGGGGGTACAGGGTCACTAGCAGCGTGACGGGTCGTGTACTGTATATGGGGGTACAGGGTCACTAGCAGTGTGACTGGTCGTGTAGTATATATGGGGGTACAGGGCCACTAGCAGCGTGACGGGTCGTGTACTGTATATGGGGGTACAGGGTCACTAGCAGGGTGACGGGTCGTGTAGTGTATATGGGGGTACAGGGTCACTAGCAGCGTGACGGGTCGTGTGCTGTATATGGGGGTACAGGGTCACTAGCAGGGTAACGGGTCGTGTAGTGTATATGGGGGTACAGGGTCACTAGCAGGGTGACGGGTCGTGTACTGTATATGGGGGTGCAGGGTCACTAGCAGGGTGACGGGTCGTGTAGTGTATATGGGGGTGCAGGGTCACTAGCAGCGTGACGGGTCGTGTAGTATATATGGGGGTACAGGGTCACTAGCAGCGTGACGGGTCG
This sequence comes from Rhinoderma darwinii, assembly GCF_050947455.1. Lineage (NCBI taxonomy): Eukaryota > Metazoa > Chordata > Amphibia > Anura > Rhinodermatidae > Rhinoderma > Rhinoderma darwinii. The sequence continues at coordinate 21,781 of NW_027462412.1, forward strand.
TGTAGTATATATGGGGGTACAGGGTCACTAGCAGGGTGACGGGTCGTGTAGTGTATATGGGGGTACAGGGTCACTAGCAGCGTGACGGGTCGTGTACTGTATATGGGGGTACAGGGTCACTAGCAGGGTGACGGGTCGTGTAGTGTATATGGGGGTACAGGGTCACTAGCAGGGTGACGGGTCGTGTAGTGTATATGGGGGTACAGGGTCACTAGCAGCGTGACGGGTCGTGTAGTGTATATGGGGGTGACGGGTCACTAGCAGCGTGACGGGTCGTGTAGTGTATATGGGGGTACAGGGTCACTAGCAGCGTGACGGGTCGTGTAGTGTATATGGGGGTACAGGGTCACTAGCAGGGTGACGGGTCGTGTACTGTATATGGGGGTGACGGGTCATTAGCAGCGTGACGGGTCGTGTAGTGTATATGGGGGTGCAGGGTCACTAGCAGGGTGACGGGTCGTGTACTGTATATGGGGGTACAGGGTCACTAGCAGGGTGACGGGTCGTGTACTGTATATGGGGGTACAGGGTCACTAGCAGCGTGACGGGTCGTGTAGTGTATATGGGGGTACAGGGTCACTAGCAGGGTGACGGGTCGTGTATATATGGGGGTGCAGGGTCACTAGCAGCGTGACGGGTCGTGTAGTGTATATGGGGGTGCAGGGTCACTAGCAGGGTGACGGGTCGTGTGCTGTATATGGGGGTACAGGGTCACTAGCAGGGTGACGGGTCGTGTAGTGTATATGGGGGTGACGGGTCATTAGCAGCGTGACGGGTCGTGTACTGTATATGGGGGTGCAGGGTCACTAGCAGGGTGACGGGTCGTGTAGTGTATATGGGGGTGCAGGGTCACTAGCAGCGTGACGGGTCGTGTACTGTATATGGGGGTACAGGGTCACTAGCAGGGTGACGGGTCGTGTAGTATATATGGGGGTACAGGGTCACTAGCAGCGTGACGGGTCGTGTGCTGTATATGGGGGTACAGGGTCACTAGCAGGGTGACGGGTCGTGTACTGTATATGGGGGTACAGGGTCACTAGCAGGGTGACGGGTCGTGTAGTGTATATGGGGGTACAGGGCCACTAGCAGGGTGACGGGTCGTGTGCTGTATATGGGGGTACAGGGTCACTAGCAGGGTGACGGGTCGTGTAGTGTATATGGGGGTACAGGGTCACTAGCAGCGTGACGGGTCGTGTAGTGTATATGGGGGTGCAGGGTCACTAGCAGGGTGACGGGTCGTGTACTGTATATGGGGGTGCAGGGTCACTAGCAGGGTGACGGGTCGTGTAGTGTATATGGGGGTACAGGGCCACTAGCAGGGTGACGGGTCGTGTGCTGTATATGGGGGTACAGGGTCACTAGCAGGGTGACGGGTCGTGTAGTGTATATGGGGGTACAGGGTCACTAGCAGCGTGACGGGTCGTGTACTGTATATGGGGGTGACGGGTCACTAGCAGCGTGACGGGTCGTGTACTGTATATGGGGGTACAGGGTCACTAGCAGCGTGACGGGTCGTGTATATGGGGGTACAGGGTCACTAGCAGGGTGACGGGTCGTGTAGTGTATATGGGGGTACAGGGTCACTAGCAGGGTGACGGGTCGTGTGCTGTATATGGGGGTGACGGGTCACTAGCAGGGTGACTGGTTGTGTAGTGTATATGGGGGTACAGGGTCACTAGCAGCGTGACGGGTCGTGTATATGGGGGTGCAGGGTCACTAGCAGGGTGACGGGTCGTGTAGTATATATGGGGGTACAGGGTCACTAGCAGCGTGACGGGTCGTGTAGTGTATATGGGGGTACAGGGTCACTAGCAGGGTGACGGGTCGTGTACTGTATATGGGGGTACAGGGTCACTAGCAGGGTGACGGGTCGTGTACTGTATATGGGGGTACAGGGTCACTAGCAGGGTGACGGGTCGTGTAGTGTATATGGGGGTGCAGGGTCACTAGCAGCGTGACGGGTCGTGTACTGTATATGGGGGTACAGGGTCACTAGCAGGGTGACGGGTCGTGTAGTGTATATGGGGGTACAGGGTCACTAGCAGGGTGACGGGTCGTGTACTGTATATGGGGGTACAGGGTCACTAGCAGGGTGACGGGTCGTGTAGTGTATATGGGGGTACAGGGCCACTAGCAGGGAGACGGGTCGTGTGCTGTATATGGGGGTACAGGGTCACTAGCAGGGTGACGGGTCGTGTAGTGTATATGGGGGTACAGGGTCACTAGCAGCGTGACGGGTCGTGTAGTGTATATGGGGGTGCAGGGTCACTAGCAGGGTGACGGGTCGTGTAGTGTATATGGGGGTACAGGGTCACTAGCAGGGTGACTGGTTGTGTAGTGTATATGGGGGTACAGGGTCACTAGCAGCGTGACGGGTCGTGTATATGGGGGTGCAGGGTCACTAGCAGGGTGACGGGTCGTGTAGTATATATGGGGGTACAGGGTCACTAGCAGCGTGACGGGTCGTGTAGTGTATATGGGGGTACAGGGTCACTAGCAGGGTGACGGGTCGTGTACTGTATATGGGGGTACAGGGTCACTAGCAGGGTGACGGGTCGTGTACTGTATATGGGGGTACAGGGTCACTAGCAGGGTGACGGGTCGTGTACTGTATATGGGGGTACAGGGCCACTAGCAGCGTGACGGGTCGTGTAGTGTATATGGGGGTACAGGGTCACTAGCAGGGTGACGGGTCGTGTAGTGTATATAGGGGTACAGGGTCACTAGCAGGGTGACGGGTCGTGTAGTATATATGGGGGTACAGGGTCACTAGCAGTGTGACGGGTCGTGTAATGTATATGGGGGTACAGGGTCACTAGCAGGGTGACGGGTTGTGTACTGTATATGGGGGTACAGGGTCACTAGCAGGGTGACAGGTCGTGTACTGTATATGGGGGTGCAGGGTCACTAGCAGCGTGACGGGTCGTGTAGTGTATATGGGGGTACAGGGTCACTAGCAGGGTGACGGGTCGTGTAGTGTATATGGGGGTACAGGGTCACTAGCAGGGTGACGGGTCGTGTAGTGTATATGGGGGTACAGGGTCACTAGCAGGGTGACGGGTCGTGTAGTGTATATGGGGGTACAGGGTCACTAGCAGCGTGACGGGTCGTGTAGTGTATATGGGGGTACAGGGTCACTAGCAGGGTGACGGGTCGTGTAGTGTATATGGGGGTACAGGGTCACTAGCAGGGTGACGGGTCGTGTAGTGTATATGGGGGTACAGGGTCACTAGCAGGGTGACGGGTCGTGTACTGTATATGGGGGTACAGGGTCACTAGCAGGGTGACGGGTCGTGTACTGTATATGGGGGTACAGGGTCACTAGCAGGGTGACGGGTCGTGTACTGTATATGGGGGTACAGGGTCACTAGCAGGGTGACGGGTCATGTAGTGTATATGGGGGTACAGGGTCACTAGCAGCGTGACGGGTCGTGTAGTATATATGGGGGTACAGGGTCACTAGCAGGGTGACGGGTCGTGTAGTGTATATGGGGGTACAGGGTCACTAGCAGGGTGACGGGTCGTGTACTGTATATGGGGGTGCAGGGTCACTAGCAGCGTGACGGGTCGTGTAGTGTATATGGGGGTACAGGGTCACTAGCAGCGTGACGGGTCGTGTAGTGTATATGGGGGTACAGGGTCACTAGCAGCGTGACGGGTCGTGTACTGTATATGGGGGTACAGGGTCACTAGCAGTGTGACGGGTCGTGTGCTGTATATGGGGGTGCAGGGCCACTAGCAGGGTGACGGGTCGTGTAGTGTATATGGGGGTACAGGGTCACTAGCAGCGTGACGGGTCGTGTAGTGTATATGGGGGTACAGGGTCACTAGCAGGGTGACGGGTCGTGTACTGTATATGGGGGTGCAGGGTCACTAGCAGCGTGACGGGTCGTGTGCTGTATATGGGGGTACAGGGTCACTAGCAGCGTGACGGGTCGTGTACTGTATATGGGGGTGCAGGGTCACTAGCAGCGTGACGGGTCGTGTGCTGTATATGGGGGTACAGGGTCACTAGCAGCGTGACGGGTCGTGTAGTGTATATGGGGGTACAGGGTCACTAGCAGGGTGACGGGTCGTGTAGTGTATATGGGGGTACAGGGTCACTAGCAGGGTGACGGGTCGTGTACTGTATATGGGGGTACAGGGTCACTAGCAGGGTGACGGGTCGTGTAGTGTATATGGGGGTACAGGGTCACTAGCAGGGTGACGGTTCGTGTACTGTATATGGGGGTACAGGGTCACTAGCAGGGTGACGGGTCGTGTAGTGTATATGGGGGTACAGGGCCACTAGCAGCGTGACGGGTCGTGTAGTGTATATGGGGGTACAGGGTCACTAGCAGTGTGACGGGTCGTGTAGTATATATGGGGGTACAGGGTCACTAGCAGGGTGACGGGTCGTGTAGTGTATATGGGGGTACAGGGTCACTAGCAGGGTGACGGGTCGTGTAGTGTATATGGGGGTGACGGGTCATTAGCAGCGTGACGGGTCGTGTAGTGTATATGGGGGTACAGGGTCACTAGCAGGGTGACGGGTCGTGTACTGTATATGGGGGTACAGGGTCACTAGCAGGGTGACGGGTCGTGTAGTGTATATGGGGGTACAGGGTCACTAGCAGGGTGACGGGTCGTGTACTGTATATGGGGGTACAGGGTCACTAGCAGGGTGACAGGTCGTGTGCTGTATATGGGGGTACAGGGTCACTAGCAGAGTGACGGGTCGTGTAGTGTATATGGGGGTACAGGGTCACTAGCAGGGTGACAGGTCGTGTGCTGTATATGGGGGTACAGGGTCACTAGCAGAGTGACGGGTCGTGTAGTGTATATGGGGGTACAGGGTCACTAGCAGGGTGACGGGTCGTGTGCTGTATATGGGGGTGCAGGGTCACTAGCAGGGTGACGGGTCGTGTAGTATATATGGGGGTACAGGGTCACTAGCAGGGTGACGGGTCGTGTAGTGTATATGGGGGTACAGGGTCACTAGCAGCGTGACGGGTCGTGTAGTGTATATGGGGGTACAGGGTCACTAGCAGCGTGACGGGTCGTGTAGTGTATATGGGGGTGACGGGTCGTGTACTGTATATGGGGGTGCAAAGCCTCACCTGGAGCAATGATGGGGTGCACGGTCACCGGGATCAGGGTTTTGCTTGCTGGTCCCTGGTATTCGGCTTTCCTGTGGTTTTCGGAGATTTCGCGGTTGGTCAGCGGATGGGGGTTGGCGGTGGCTGTGGCGGTTTTCAGACTGTGGAGCTGTGATTGGCCGATGCTTCCTCCTCGCACAGCGAGATTTTGTACCTGGAAAAAAAGATGGCAGGAGATTTCACGAGGATGAGCAGAGCGGGCCGGGTCTCCGGGAAGACACATCACACTCCACCTGCTCACTCACCTGAGTGCTGATAGTCGGCGACTGAGTGGTGGCTCCAGGACTGACCTCCGGGGGGACGCTGCTCACAGTGGAGGTCGGGGTAAAGATCAGCTGAAAGGAAGAACATGGCGACAGGTCAACCACCGTGTAATGTCCGTGATGTCGTCTCCATAGAGATAAGATGGCGGCAGGTCTGGAGCTCCTCCGCGCCGGAGATCCGTATCGTTGGTTCTGTCATTATTCCCCGAATGAAAAGCCACGTTTTATTACCACGATTCACCCTCCCCCACCCTCTCGTGTCACCTGATAAGGGGGTGGGCAGGAGGTGGCACTCAGACCCCTGTAGTAAGCGGTGGTCACAGATCACAGCCGCGACGTATGTATGACCCCTGACCTTACTGACATGTGACAGCGCTCGCTAATCTCCTCTGTACGTTACAGCCAGAAGAGGGGGCCGTGGACGCACAGGTCGGGGCTCTGGGCCGCGGACGCACAGGTCGGGGCTCTGGGCCGCGGACGCACAGGTCGGGGCTCTGGGCCGCGGACGCACAGGTCGGGGCTCTGGGCCGCGGACGCACAGGTCGGGGCTCTGGGCCGCGGACGCACAGGTCGGGGCTCTGGGCCGCGGACGCACAGGTCGGGGCTCTGGGCCGCGGACGCACAGGTCGGGGCTATGGGCCGCGGACGCACAGGTCGGGGCTCTGGGCCGCGGACGCACAGGTCGGGGCTCTGGGCCGCGGGCGCACAGGTCGGGGCTCTGGGCCGCGGGCGCACAGGTCGGGGCTCTGGGCCGCGGGCGCACAGGTCGGGGCTCGTGGTCGCACAGGTCGGGGCCGCACAGGTCGGAGGTCGGGGCCGCACAGGTCGGGGCCGCACAGGTCGGGGCTCGGGGCCGCACAGGTCGGGGCTCGGGGCCGCACAGGTCGGGGCTCGGGGCCGCGGACGCACAGGTCGCGGCTCTGGGCCGCGGACGCACAGGTCGGGGCTCTGGGCCGCGGACGCACAGGTCGGGGCTCTGGGCCGCGGACGCACAGGTCGGGGCTCTGGGCCGCGGACGCACAGGTCGGGGCTCGGGACCGTACAGGTCGGGGCTCTGGGCCGCGGACGCACAGGTCGGGGCTTTGGGCCGCGGACGCACAGGTCGGGGCTCTGGGCCGCGGACGCACAGGTCGGGGCTCTGGGCCGCGGACGCACAGGTCGGGGCTCTGGGCCGCGGACGCACAGGTCGGGGCTCTGGGCCGCGGACGCACAGGTCGGGGCTCTGGGCCGCGGACGCACAGGTCGGGGCTCTGGGCCGCGGGCGCACAGGTCGGGGCTCTGGGCCGCGGGCGCACAGGTCGGGGCTCTGGGCCGCGGGCGCACAGGTCGGGGCTCGTGGTCGCACAGGTCGGGGCTCGGGGCCGCACAGGTCGGAGGTCGGGGGCCGCACAGGTCGGGGCCGCACAGGTCGGGGCTCGGGGCCGCACAGGTCGGGGCTCGGGCCGCACAGGTCGGGGCTCTGGGCCGCGGACGCACAGGTCGCGGCTCTGGGCCGCGGACGCACAGGTCGGGGCTCTGGGCCGCGGACGCACAGGTCGGGGCTCTGGGCCGCGGACGCACAGGTCGGGGCTCTGGGCCGCGGACGCACAGGTCGGGGCTCGGGACCGTACAGGTCGGGGCTCTGGGCCGCGGACGCACAGGTCGGGGCTTTGGGCCGCGGACGCACAGGTCGGGGCTCTGGGCCGCGGACGCACAGGTCGGGGCTCTGGGCCGCGGACGCACAGGTCGGGGCTCTGGGCCGCACAGGTCGGGGCTCTGGGCCGCACAGGTCGGGGCTCTGGGCCGCACTGGTCGGGGCTCTGGGCCGCACAGGTCGGGGCTCTGGGCCGCACAGGTCGGGGCTCTGGGCCGCGGACGCACAGGTCGGGGCTCTGGGCCGCGGACGCACAGGTCGGGGCTCTGGGCCGCGGACGCACAGGTCGGGGCTCTGGGCCGCGGACGCACAGGTCGGGGATCGGGACCACACAGGTCGGGGCTCTGGGCCGCGGACGCACAGGTCGGGGCTCTGGGCCGCGGACGCACAGGTCGGGGCTCTGGGCCGCGGACGCACAGGTCGGGGCTCTGGGCCGCGGACGCACAGGTCGGGGCTCTGGGCCGCGGACGCACAGGTCGGGGCTCTACTCCACCCCCCAGGACTGCAGAGCGACCCACCATCTGTGCCCGCAGATACATCTGTGCCTGGTTGGTGCTCAGGGCTGGAGACGCAGCATTTCCCAAGAGCACGGCCTGCGGAGCGACAGCTGAAGATGTGGAGGACGGCGCGCTGATCGTCTGTGGACGCTGGACCATCTGGGGGGGAAAGGAAGAAGCCGCTCTATACAGTACCCCAACATAGTGCACCCCGATACATGCAGGCAGCCCACCCCAACACATGCAGCCCAACCCCCCCATAGTGTACCCCGTTACATGCAGCCCACCCCAACATAGTGTACCCCGATACATGCAGCCCAACATAGTGTACCCCGATACATGCAGCCTAACCCCCAACATAGTGTACCCCGATACATACAGCCCAACATAGTGTACCCCAATACATGCAGCCCAACCCCCCACAGTGTACCCCGATACATGCAACCCATCCTCCTCTCCGCAGTCGGGCACATCAGGAGGGTGACTGGGACACACCTGGGAGACTCACCGTCGGGGACGGGCTCTGCTGCGAGGCGACGCTGCCGGGGGGCGCTCTGCTGGCTGCCAGGTTGGCCTAAAAATACAACGGAGATTAGTTATATGTGGACTCATGAGGGAGACTCCCCCCAACATCTCCGGAGGATGAGGCTCCCACCTGCTGGGCTGCGGTCAGGCTCTGCTGTTGTAGCGCTGCGGTTTGGAGCATTAGGTGCTGCTGCTGAGCCGCGTACATCTGCTGCAGGTACTGGGCGGCGGTGCTGGGCTGACGGCTCAGAGCCTGCTGGATCACCTGATCGGGTCAGAACCAGAGATACAGAGGAGGACATGAGAGCTTATTATATACAGCAGTGACATCACAGCCCCTCCCCCATTATATACAGCAGTGACATCACAGCCCCTCCCCCATTATATACAGCAGTGACATCACAGCCCCTCCCCCATTATATACAGTAGTGACATCACAGCCCCTCCCCCATCAGATATACTACACACCTTATTATATACAGCAGTGACATCACAGCCCCTCCCCCATCAGATATACTACACACCTTATTATATACAGCAGTGACATCACAGCCCCTCCCCCATCAGATATACTACACACCTTATTATATACAGCAGCTGAGGACAGGCCGGTGCCCAGTCTTATAATCACTGTATAATGGAAGGTGTGAGACTTTACTGACTGTGTGCCCCCCCCCCCGACATTACATGGGGCCTGTGAGGTGAGGCCACTAAAGTGTCTGAATCCTGGCCCATCACCCAGCCACGCCCATATCACCCAGCCACGCCCATATCACCCATCCACGCCCATATCACCCAGCCACGCCCATATCACCCAGCCACGCCCATATCACCCAGCCACGCCCCATCACCCAGCCACGCCCCATCACCCAGCCACACCCAGCCACACCCAGCCACGCCCATATCACCCAGCCACGCCCATATCACCCAGCCACGCCCATATCACCCATCCACGCCCATATCACCCAGCCACGCCCATATCACCCATCCACGCCCATATCACCAGCCACGCCCATATCACCCAGCCACGCCCATATCACCCAGCCACGCCCATATCACCCAGCCACGCCCCATCACCCAGCCACACCCATATCACCCAGCCTCGCCCATATCACCCATCCACGCCCCCATCACCCAGCCACGCCCCCATCACCCAGCCACGCCCCCATCACCCAGCCACGCCCATATCACCCATCCACGCCCATATCACCCATCCACGCCCATATCACCCAGCCACGCCCCATCACCCAGCCACGCCCCCATCACCCAGCCACGCCCATATCACCCAGCCACGCCCCATCACCCAGCCACGCCCATATCACCCAGCCACGCCCACTTGAACACACTGCTACGCGGGGCACACATGGTTAATCCGGACGTCGCGCAGCAGATTAGGCGCCATCGTGGAGGTAATTGATAAACTTCCATTAGAAATACACTGGGGACATAGAAACCGCCCCAAATGTATTACGGACGCCCGCTGTATGATAAATGTGAGCCCGTGTGTTTCATCTCCTCACCATTTGGAGGATCTCTGCTTGCGGTCAGTGAATGGGATCATTCCATCACCCAATAGTTGTATATATTGGCCTGAATGTCCCGGTGTTTATCAGGTCAGCAGGTCGGGCCTTGTGATGTTGGGGGGGGGGGGGGGGAGTTCGTCAGCAGGTCGGGCCTTGTGATGTTGGGGGGGGGGGGGGGGGGGAGTTCGTCAGCAGGTCGGGCCTTGTGATGTTGGGGGGGGGGGGGGGGAGTTCGTCAGCAGGTCGGGCCTTGTGATGTTGGGGGGGGGGGGGAGTTCGTCAGCAGGTCGGGCTTTGTGATGTTGGGGGGGGGGGGGGGGGGAGTTCGTCAGCAGGTCGGGCTTTGTGATGTTGGGGGGGGGGGGGGGGGAGTTCGTCAGCAGGTCGGGCCTTGTGATGTTGGGGGGGGGGCCTCCTCCGGTCAGCGGTGCCGGTCCCTCACCCGTATACTATATAATACATACAAGGATTACCTGTATAGAGCCCATCCCCCAGCCAGGCACACAAGCAGTTGGGGGAACACAATCTTCAGGGAGTAGAAAAAGGTCAGAGGTTAAGAGGGGTGAGGAGGTCAACTTATCAGGAAGGTCTCGTATAGAGGGGGAGGGGTGGATCCATCACTGTCGCCCCATTCTCCATCATTCCACAGCAATTCATGGCAGTCACCTGACGGCGCGGGCAGCTACTCAGCAGTCACCTGACGGCGCGGGCAGCTACTCGGCAGTCACCGGACGGCGCGGGCAGCTACTCGGCAGTCACCGGACGGCGCGGGCAGCAACTCGGCAGACACCGGACGGCACGGGCAGCTACTCGGCAGTCACCGGACGGCGCGGGCAGCTACACGGCAGTCACCTGACGGCGCGGGCAGCGACTCAGCAGTCACCTGACGGCGCGGGCAGCGACTCAGAAGTCACCTGACGGCGCGGGCAGCGACTCAGAAGTCACCTGACGGCGCGGGCAGCGACTCGGCAGTCACCTGATGGCGTGGGCAGCTACTCGGCAGTCACCGGACGGCACGGGCAGCTACTCGGCAGTCACCGGACGGCACGGGCAGCTACTCGGCAGTCACCGGACGGCACGGGCAGCTACTCGGCAGTCACCTGACGGCGCGGGCAGCAACTCGGCAGTCACCGGACGGCACGGGCAGCTACTCGGCAGTCACCGGACGGCGCGGGCAGCTACACGGCAGTCACCTGACGGCGCGGGCAGCTACTCAGCAGTCACCTGACGGCGTGGGCAGCTACTCAGCAGTCACCTGATGGCGTGGGCAGCTACTCGGCAGTCACCGGACGGCGCGGGCAGCTACTCGGTAGTCACCGGACGGCGCGGGCAGCTACTCGGCAGTCACCTGACGGGCCGGTCCAGAGGATAAGGGGTAAAAAGGACGGAATATCCAAGGGCGCCGCTGTGTTTGAAAAGAGCTTTTTATTGTACATAAAACAACAGCACTGAATGGGTTTCTCGGCCGTCCCGGCCCCTTCGTCAGGTCCAGTAAATGAGACCGAGATGATCTCCGCAGGTCCCGAGCCAATGTCTCAGGTCAGTAGTCACAATGACCGCCGGGTTATAGGTCACAATGACCGCCGGGTTATAGGTCGCAATGACCGCCGGGTTATAGGTCGCAATGACCGCCGGGTTATAGGTCGCAATGACCGCCGGGTTATAGGTCGCAATGACCGCTGGGTTATAGGTCGCAATGACCGCCGGGTTGTAGGTCGCAATGACCGCCGGGTTATAGGTCGCAATGACCGCCGGGTTGTAGGTCGCAATGACCGCCGGGTTATAGGTCGCAATGACCGCCGGGTTATAGGTCGCAATGACCGCTGGGTTATAGGTCGCAATGACCGCCGGGTTGTAGGTCGCAATGACCGCCGGGTTATAGGTCGCAATGACCGCCGGGTTGTAGGTCGCAATGACCGCCGGGTTATAGGTCGCAATGACCGCCGGGTTATAGGTCGCAATGACCGCCGGGTTATAGGTCGCAATGACCGCCGGGTTATAGGTCGCAATGACCGCTGGGTTATAGGTCGCAATGACCGCCGGGTTGTAGGTCGCAATGACCGCCGGGTTATAGGTCGCAATGACCGCCGGGTTATAGGTCGCAATGACCGCCGGGTTATAGGTCGCAATGAAAGGGCCGGTCACGGAGGAAATATTTGGAGCGTCAAACACTTAAAAACACATTATCTTTACAATAATATAAAAGACCATCAAAAAGATGAGACGTGGACGAAGAATATCTCTCTATCTATCTATGATGGAGGAGGAGGGGGGAGGAGGAGGAGATGGAGGAGGAGATGGAGGAGGAGGGGGGAGGAGGAGGGAGGGGAGGAGGGAGGAGGGAGGAGGGAGGAGGGAGGAGGGAGGAGGGAGGAGGGAGAAGGGAGGAGGGAGAAGGGAGGAGGGAGGAGGGAGGAGGGAGGAGGGAGGAGGGAGAAGGGAGGAGGGAGAAGGGAGGAGGGAGAAGGGAGGAGGGAGAAGGGAGGAGGGAGGAGGGAGAAGGGAGAAGGGAGGAGGGAGGAGGGAGGAGGGAGAAGGGAGAAGGGAGAAGGGAGAAGGGAGGAGGGAGGAGGGAGGAGGGAGAAGGGAGAAGGGGAAGAAGACCAGGCTAGAGAGGCTGCGCGCACCGGACGCCCGCTGAGTGTGAGTGTCCGCACAGCGATCCTCCTACAAGTGTACACTCACACAATGCTGTTTATTATTTTACTATTCGGACTTCTTTATAGGGTCAGGCGATCTCATTTATTTAGTTAAGACCCAACGGTTTCAATGTTAAAGGCAACAAATGGCGCGGTTTCAGCTCACGCCCGGAGTGGCCCTTTATCACAGATAAATGTATGTGCCGGGGCTCGGATATCTGGAATAGTTCTAGCCCTTTTGAATGTGATTGTTGGTTTTGAAGGTAACATTTTTGCAGCAGGCGCCGCTGTTCTCTAAGTGTCTCCTATCTCTTTATAAGATGTATTTATTATACGGGGTGATAAAGTGGAATGTTTTTGTCGTGTTCGCACGCTCGAGATTCTTTCCTAGTTTTCGGATCGCTAATATCGTGTTGTGTTAGACAATCCTCTTGGGACGATGTGATAGACTTTATAGGGTCAGATAAGGGGGTGTTTGGGTCGCCTTTGTCTTATAAACGTTTCTACAATATTTGACTGTTTTTTCTGATTCTCTTGTATTGACTAGAAGGGATATTTTTCAGCCATTTTGGATGGTGACCGCTATTAATGTAAGTCGTTATTGGCGTCTACTTTTTTTAAATGAGTGCGTGTCCTAAAACGATCTCCTGATGAGACGATTGTCAGATCGAGGTAATCAATTTGTCTTGTATATTGAATGTGAAATTCATCCCCCAAAGGTTCTCATTAAGTGAGTGGCGCTCGTCACGTTGCCATCCCATACAAAAGACCGGTCGTCTCTATATCTTTTATAACAGAATGGGCTTCACGGCCCAAGGATGTTTCCATATAAATTCTTCCTCAAAAGCCCCCATGAAAATATTGGGGTAGTGAGGAGCCACCGTAGTCCCCATCGCAGTGCCCTTTACTTGATGGTATATTTTCTGGTCAAAAGAAAAAAAACATTGTTCTTGAGAATAAATTCCACGCGGTCACAATAAAATGTCATTTGTAAAGGTCGATCTCGATTTCCAGAATATTTCTGCGGTTTTTCAGACCCAGAGCGCTCAATGTTGCTGTATAATGAAATGCACTTACATCTAAAGTCATCAGAAGTGGATTATTTTTTTGAAGAAATTAAACGAAGGTCACTAATAAGTTGGGTCGAATCTTTGAGAAAACGAGGTCGCGTTACCACATATGTTTGGATTACTAGATCCTAATAATGGGACAGATTACAAGTGGGTGACTATCCCGGAGATGATGGGTGACTATCCCGGAGATGATGGGTGACTATCCCGGAGATGATGGGTGACTATCCCGGAGATGATGGGTGACTATCCCGGAGATGATGGGTGACTATCCCGGAGATGATGGGTGACTATCCCGGAGATGATGGGTGACTATCCCGGAGATGATGGGTGACTATCCCGGAGATGATGGGTGACTATCCCGGAGATGATGGGTGACTATCCCGGAGATGATGGGTGACTATCCCGGAGATGATGGGTGACTATCCCGGAGATGATGGGTGACTATCCCGGAGATGATGGGTGACTATCCCGGAGATGATGGGTGACTATCCCGGAGATGATGGGTGACTATCCCGGAGATGATGGGTGACTATCCCGGAGATGATGGGTGACTATCCCAGAGATGATGGGTGACTATCCCAGAGATGATGGGTGACTATCCCAGAGATGATGGGTGACTATCCCGGAGATGATGGGTGACTATCCCGGAGATGATGGGTGACTATCCCGGAGATGATGGGTGACTATCCCGGAGATGATGGGTGACTATCCCGGAGATGATGGGTGACTATCCCAGAGATGATGGGTGACTATCCCGGAGGATTTTTGGAGTCTTAAGTGGTAAATTAATATTCTTAGGTGTGAGAATTTCTTTCATTTTTATTTAAGATTTGGTCTATGAAAGCCTCATCCATCAATCACGTTAAACACTCGTTAATCTCTTCACTTGGATTCTGGTCCAGACGAATATAGTCATTTGTATCCGACAGAATTTTCAGTGCTTCATTAGAATAGTCTCCAGAATGGCTGCACCTCCGCCCGTGTCAGCAGGTCTTATAACGATCGATCTTTTAGGGCACGTTTTTCACGAATAGACAGATTATTTTTATGCGGAAAATTGTGGGACCGGAGATTTACCAGATCTCTGCCTACTGGATGATGGAGAGGATTCATAAAACTGCCCTGATGGGCTAAAGGATGACATTTGGATGGGGCTCTCAGGTTTGTAGGGGCCGGTATTTCATTCTGCGGATCAGTGTTTGGATGGGGCTCTTAGGTTTGTAGGGGCCGGTATTTCATTCTGCGGGTCGGTGTTTGGATGGGGCTCTTAGGTTTGTAGGGGCCGGTATTTCATTCTGCGGGTCAGTATTTGGATGGGTTTGTAGGGGCCGGTATTTCATTGTGCGGGTCAGTGTTTGGATGGGGCTCTTAGGTTTGTAGGGGCCGGTATTTCATTCTGCGGATCAGTGTTTGGATGGGGCTCTTAGGTTTGTAGGGGCCGGTATTTCATTCTGCGGGTCGGTGTTTGGATGGGGCTCTTAGGTTTGTAGGGGCCGGTATTTCATTCTGCGGGTCAGTATTTGGATGGGTTTGTAGGGGCCGGTATTTCATTCTGCGGGTAGGTGTTTGGATGGGGCTCTTAGGTTTGTAGGGGCCGGTATTTCATTCTGCGGGTCAGTGTTTGGATGGGGCTCTTAGGTTTGTAGGGGCCGGTATTTCATTCTGCGGGTCAGTGTTTGAATGGGGCTCTTAGGTTTGTAGGGGCCGGTATTTCATTCTGCGGGTCAGTGTTTGGATGGGGCTCTTAGGTTTGTAGGGGCCGGTATTTCATTCTGCGGGTCGGTGTTTGGATGGGGCTCTTAGGTTTGTAGGGGCCGGTATTTCATTCTGCAGGTCGGTGTTTGGATGGGGCTCTTAGGTTTGTAGGGGCCGGTATTTCATTCTGCGGGTCAGTATTTGGATGGGGCTCTCAGGTTTGTAGGGGCCGGTATTTCATTCTGCGGGTCAGTGTTTGGATGGGGCTCTTAGGTTTGTAGGGGCCGGTATTTCATTCTGCGGGTCGGTGTTTGGATGGGGCTCTTAGGTTTGTAGGGGCCGGTATTTCATTCTGCGGGTCAGTATTTGGATGGGTTTGTAGGTTTGTAGGGGCCGGTATTTCATTGTGCGGGTCAGTGTTTAGATGGGGCTCTTAGGTTTGTAGGGGCCGGTATTTCATTCTGCGGGTCGGTGTTTGGATGGGGCTCTTAGGTTTGTAGGGGCCGGTATTTCATTCTGCGGGTCAGTGTTTGGATGGGGCTCTTAGGTTTGTAGGGGCCGGTATTTCATTCTGCGGGTCGGTGTTTGGATGGGGCTCTTAGGTTTGTAGGGGCCGGTATTTCATTCTGCGGGTCAGTATTTGGATGGGTTTGTAGGTTTGTAGGGGCCGGTATTTCATTGTGCGGGTCAGTGTTTAGATGGGGCTCTTAGGTTTGTAGGGGCCGGTATTTCATTCTGCGGGTCGGTGTTTGGATGGGGCTCTTAGGTTTGTAGGGGCCGGTATTTCATTCTGCGGGTCAGTGTTTGGATGGGGCTCTTAGGTTTGTAGGGGCCGGTATTTCATTGTGCGGGTCAGTGTTTAGATGGGGCTCTTAGGTTTGTAGGGGCCGGTATTTCATTCTGCGGGTCAGTGTTTGGATGGGGCTCTTAGGTTTGTAGGGGCCGGTATTTCATTCTGCGGGTCGGTGTTTGGATGGGGCTCTTAGGTTTGTAGGGGCCGGTATTTCATTCTGCGGGTCAGTGTTTGGATGGGGCTCTTAGGTTTGTAGGGGCCGGTATTTCATTCTGCGGGTCAGTGTTTGGATGGGGCTCTTAGGTTTGTAGGGGCCGGTATTTCATTCTGCGGGTCGGTGTTTGGATGGGGCTCTTAGGTTTGTAGGGGCCGGTATTTCATTCTGCAGGTCAGTGTTTGGATGGGGCTCTTAGGTTTGTAGGGGCCGGTATTTCATTCTGCGGGTCAGTATTTGGATGGGGCTCTCAGGTTTGTAGGGGCCGGTATTTCATTCTGCGGGTCAGTGTTTGGATGGGGCTCTTAGGTTTGTAGGGGCCGGTATTTCATTCTGCGGGTCGGTGTTTGGATGGGGCTCTTAGGTTTGTAGGGGCCGGTATTTCATTCTGCGGGTCAGTATTTGGATGGGTTTGTAGGTTTGTAGGGGCCGGTATTTCATTGTGCGGGTCCGTGTTTAGATGGGGCTCTTAGGTTTGTAGGGGCCGGTATTTCATTCTGCGGGTCGGTGTTTGGATGGGGCTCTTAGGTTTGTAGGGGCCGGTATTTCATTCTGCGGGTCAGTGTTTGGATGGGGCTCTTAGGTTTGTAGGGGCCGGTATTTCATTCTGCGGATCAGTGTTTGGATGGGGCTCTTAGGTTTGTAGGGGCCGGTATTTCATTCTGCGGGTCGGTGTTTGGATGGGGCTCTTAGGTTTGTAGGGGCCGGTATTTCATTGTGCGGGTCAGTGTTTAGATGGGGCTCTTAGGTTTGTAGGGGCCGGTATTTCATTCTGCGGGTCGGTGTTTGGATGGGGCTCTTAGGTTTGTAGGGGCCGGTATTTCATTCTGCGGGTCGGTGTTTGGATGGGGCTCTTAGGTTTGTAGGGGCCGGTATTTCATTCTGCGGGTCGGTGTTTGGATGGGGCTCTTAGGTTTGTAGGGGCCGGTATTTCATTCTGCAGGTCAGTGTTTGGATGGGGCTCTTAGGTTTGTAGGGGCCGGTATTTCATTCTGCGGGTCAGTATTTGGATGGGGCTCTCAGGTTTGTAGGGGCCGGTATTTCATTCTGCGGGTCAGTGTTTGGATGGGGCTCTTAGGTTTGTAGGGGCCGGTATTTCATTCTGCGGGTCGGTGTTTGGATGGGGCTCTTAGGTTTGTAGGGGCCGGTATTTCATTCTGCGGGTCAGTATTTGGATGGGTTTGTAGGTTTGTAGGGGCCGGTATTTCATTGTGCGGGTCAGTGTTTAGATGGGGCTCTTAGGTTTGTAGGGGCCGGTATTTCATTCTGCGGGTCGGTGTTTGGATGGGGCTCTTAGGTTTGTAGGGGCCGGTATTTCATTCTGCGGGTCAGTGTTTGGATGGGGCTCTTAGGTTTGTAGGGGCCGGTATTTCATTCTGCGGGTCAGTGTTTGGATGGGGCTCTTAGGTTTGTAGGGGCCGGTATTTCATTCTGCGGGTCGGTGTTTGGATGGGGCTCTTAGGTTTGTAGGGGCCGGTATTTCATTCTGCGGGTCAGTATTTGGATGGGTTTGTAGGTTTGTAGGGGCCGGTATTTCATTGTGCGGGTCAGTGTTTAGATGGGGCTCTTAGGTTTGTAGGGGCCGGTATTTCATTCTGCGGGTCGGTGTTTGGATGGGGCTCTTAGGTTTGTAGGGGCCGGTATTTCATTCTGCGGGTCAGTATTTGGATGGGTTTGTAGGTTTGTAGGGGCCGGTATTTCATTGTGCGGGTCAGTGTTTAGATGGGGCTCTTAGGTTTGTAGGGGCCGGTATTTCATTCTGCGGGTCGGTGTTTGGATGGGGCTCTTAGGTTTGTAGGGGCCGGTATTTCATTCTGCGGGTCAGTGTTTGGATGGGGCTCTTAGGTTTGTAGGGGCCGGTATTTCATTGTGCGGGTCAGTGTTTAGATGGGGCTCTTAGGTTTGTAGGGGCCGGTATTTCATTCTGCGGGTCAGTGTTTGGATGGGGCTCTTAGGTTTGTAGGGGCCGGTATTTCATTCTGCGGGTCAGTGTTTGGATGGGGCTCTTAGGTTTGTAGGGGCCGGTATTTCATTCTGCGGGTCAGTGTTTGGATGGGGCTCTTAGGTTTGTAGGGGCCGGTATTTCATTCTGCGGATCAGTGTTTGGATGGGGCTCTTAGGTTTGTAGGGGCCGGTATTTCATTCTGCGGGTCGGTGTTTGGATGGGGCTCTTAGGTTTGTAGGGGCCGGTATTTCATTCTGCGGGTCGGTGTTTGGATGGGGCTCTTAGGTTTGTAGGGGCCGGTATTTCATTCTGCGGGTCAGTGTTTGGATGGGGCTCTTAGGTTTGTATGGGCGGTATTTCATTCCGCGGGTCGGTGTTTGGATGGGGCTCTTAGGTTTGTAGGGGCCGGTATTTCATTCTGCGGGTCAGTGTTTGGATGGGGCTCTTAGGTTTGTAGGGGCCGGTATTTCATTCTGCGGATCAGTGTTTGGATGGGGCTCTTAGGTTTGTAGGGGCCGGTATTTCATTCTGCGGGTCAGTGTTTGGATGGGGCTCTTAGGTTTGTAGGGGCCGGTATTTCATTCTGCGGGTCGGTGTTTGGATGGGGCTCTTAGGTTTGTAGGGGCCGGTATTTCATTCTGCGGGTCAGTGTTTGGATGGGGCTCTTAGGTTTGTATGGGCGGTATTTCATTCCGCGGGTCGGTGTTTGGATCCACACGGGTTTTCTTCATCCGACTTCTAGGATATTCATTGGAAACGCCTTTGAAGTTTTCCAGTAAAACGATGTCGATCAATAAATAGATTAACCCTTCCATTCCAGAAGTCGGACAAAAAGAAAAAACCTTTTTCAAGAAGGGAAATTTCAGATTTATTCAAAGTATAATCGGAAAGATTAAAAATGGATTTCGAGGGTGTAAAGCAAAGAGGGGAGACCTACATGGATGACGATCAGCTCGGCACAACGACCACCTCCTTCTTCCCTCAATTCCTACAGGTTCATGCACGAAGCGCTCTTTGTTTTTCTCTTTTTTTATAGCGTGACCTGACGGCGCGGGCAGCGACTCGGCAGTCACCAGACGGCGCGGGCAGCTACTCGGCAGTCACCAGACGGCGCGGGCAGCGACTCGGCAGTCACCAGACGGCGCGGGCAGCGACTCGGCAGTCACCAGACGGCGCGGGCAGCGACTCGGCAGTCACCAGACGGCGCGGGCAGCGACTCGGCAGTCACCAGACGGCGCGCGCAGCTACTCGGCAGTCACCAGACGGCGCGGGCAGCGACTCGGCAGTCACCAGACGGTGCGGGCAGCGACTCGGCAGTCACCAGACGGCGCGGGCAGCGACTCGGCAGTCACCAGACGGCGCGGGCAGGTCCCGGGTGTGACTGCTGCTCTTATATAGATACTGATCCCGTGTATCCCCCCAATAGGCGGAGGCTTCTGGAGGACACTGAGGGTCTCTCTGCTGGGCTCTGTCTGTCTCTTTGGTACCTGAACAGTCTGTCGGTCCGGGATCCCACTGTACAGCGATCCCTGGGGGTTCCCCGGGCGGCTGCTGCTGGATGCGGGGGAATTCGGGGTCTCATTCTCCATCCTCGTGTAAGAGTAAAAAACAGGAACTTCAACGATGTCAACTGCGGAAACACAATCAGTACAGGAGATGGGCGAGATGGAGGACCCCAAGGATCAGTGCACCCCACAACCGACCCGCGAGAGAGAGAGAGAGAGAGAGAGCGAGCATCACCGGCCCGCGAGAGAGAGAGTCACCGACCGCGAGATAGAGAGCGTCACCGACCGCGAGAGAGAGAGACAGTCACCGGCCCGCGAGAGAGAGAGTCACCGACCGCGAGATAGAGAGCGTCACCGGCCCGCGAGATAGAGAGCGTCACCGACCGCGAGAGAGACAGTCACCGGCCCGCGAGAGAGAGAGACAGTCACCGGCCCGCGAGAGAGAGATCGTCACCGGCCCGCGAGAGAGAGATCGTCAGTGTAAGCTCTTATGGTCAGCAGTGTCTCTCCTGTAGAGTGTAAGCTCTTATGGTCAGCAGTGTCTCTCCTGTAGAGTGTAAGCTCTTATGGTCAGCAGTGTCTCTCCTGTAGAGTGTAAGCTCTTATGATCAGCAGTGTCCTCTCTCCTGTAGAGTGTAAGCTCTTATGATCAGCAGGGTCCTCTCTCCTGTAGAGTGTAAGCTCTTATGGTCAGCAGTGTCCTCTCTCCTGTAGAGTGTAAGCTCTTATGGTCAGCAGTGTCTCTCCTGTAGAGTGTAAGCTCTTATGGTCAGCAGTGTCCTCTCTCCTGTAGAGTGTAAACTCTTATGGTCAGCAGTGTCCTCTCTCCTGTAGAGTGTAAGCTCTTATGGTCAGCAGTGTCCTCTCTCCTGTAGAGTGTAAGCTCTTATGGTCAGCAGTGTCTCTCCTGTAGAGTGTAAGCTCTTATGGTCAGCAGTGTCTCTCCTGTAGAGTGTAAGCTCTTATGGTCAGCAGTGTCCTCTCTCCTGTAGAGTGTAAGCTCTTATGGTCAGCAGTGTCTTTCCTGTAGAGTGTAAGCTCTTATGGTCAGCAGTGTCTCTCCTGTAGAGTGTAAGCTCTTATGGTCAGCAGTGTCTCTCCTGTAGAGTGTAAGCTCTTATGATCAGCAGTGTCTCTCCTGTAGAGTGTAAGCTCTTATGGTCAGCAGTGTCTCTCCTGTAGAGTGTAAGCTCTTATGGTCAGCAGTGTCTCTCCTGTAGAGTGTAAGCTCTTATGGTCAGCAGTGTCTCTCCTGTAGAGTGTAAGCTCTTATGGTCAGCAGTGTCTCTCCTGTAGAGTGTAAGCTCTTATGGTCAGCAGTGTCTCTCCTGTAGAGTGTAAGCTCTTATGGTCAGCAGTGTCCTCTCTCCTGTAGAGTGTAAGCTCTTATGGTCAGCAGTGTCTCTCCTGTAGAGTGTAAGCTCTTATGGTCAGCAGTGTCCTCTCTCCTGTAGAGTGTAAGCTCTTATGATCAGCAGTGTCCTCTCTCCTGTAGAGTGTAAGCTCTTATGGTCAGCAGTGTCTCTCCTGTAGTGTGTAAGCTCTTATGGTCAGCAGTGTCTCTCCTGTAGAGTGTAAGCTCTTATGGTCAGCAGTGTCCTCTCTCCTGTAGAGTGTAAGCTCTTATGATCAGCAGTGTCCTCTCTCCTGTAGAGTGTAAGCTCTTATGGTCAGCAGTGTCCTCTCTCCCGTAGAGTGTAAGCTCTTATGGTCAGCAGGGTCCTGTCTCCCGTAGAGTGTAAGCTCTTATGGTCAGCAGTGTCTCTCCTGTAGAGTGTAAGCTCTTATGGTCAGCAGTGTCTCTCCTGTAGAGTGTAAGCTCTTATGGTTAGCAGTGTCTCTCCCGTAGAGTGTAAGCTCTTATGGTCAGCAGGGTCCTGTCTCCCGTAGAGTGTAAGCTCTTATGGTCAGCAGTGTCTCTCCTGTAGAGTGTAAGCTCTTATGGTCAGCAGTGTCTCTCCTGTAGAGTGTAAGCTCTTATGGTCAGCAGTGTCTCTCCTGTAGAGTGTAAGCTCTTATGGTCAGCAGTGTCCTCTCTCCTGTAGAGTGTAAGCTCTTATGGTCAGCAGTGTCCTCCCTCCTGTAGAGTGTAAGCTCTTATGGTCAGCAGTGTCCTCTCTCCTGTAGAGTGTAAGCTCTTATGGTCAGCGGTGTCCTCTCTTCTGTAGAGTGTAAGCTCTTATGGTCAGCAGTGTCCTCTCTTCTGTAGAGTGTAAGCTCTTATGGTCAGCAGTGTCTCTCCTGTA
The DNA here is from genome assembly GCF_050947455.1 of Rhinoderma darwinii. Taxonomy (NCBI): domain Eukaryota; kingdom Metazoa; phylum Chordata; class Amphibia; order Anura; family Rhinodermatidae; genus Rhinoderma; species Rhinoderma darwinii. The sequence goes on from NW_027462412.1 coordinate 43,470, forward strand.
GAGTGTAAGCTCTTATGGTCAGCAGTGTCTCTCCTGTAGAGTGTAAGCTCTTATGGTCAGCAGTGTCTCTCCTGTAGAGTGTAAGCTCTTATGATCAGCAGTGTCTCTCCTGTAGAGTGTAAGCTCTTATGGTCAGCAGTGTCTCTCCTGTAGAGTGTAAGCTCTTATGGTCAGCAGTGTCTCTCCTGTAGAGTGTAAGCTCTTATGGTCAGCAGTGTCTCTCCTGTAGAGTGTAAGCTCTTATGGTCAGCAGTGTCTCTCCTGTAGAGTGTAAGCTCTTATGGTCAGCGGTGTCCTCTCTCCTGTAGAGTGTAAGCTCTTATGATCAGCAGTGTCCTCTCTCCTGTAGAGTGTAAGCTCTTATGGTCAGCAGTGTCTCTCCTGTAGAGTGTAAGCTCTTATGGTCAGCAGTGTCTCTCCTGTAGAGTGTAAGCTCTTATGGTTAGCAGTGTCTCTCCTGTAGAGTGTAAGCTCTTATGGTCAGCAGTGTCCTCTCTCCTGTAGAGTGTAAGCTCTTATGGTCAGCAGTGTCTCTCCTGTAGAGTGTAAGCTCTTATGGTCAGCAGTGTCCTCTCTCCTGTAGAGTGTAAGCTCTTATGGTCAGCAGGGTCCTGTCTCCTGTAGAGTGTAAGCTCTTATGGTCAGCAGTGTCTCTCCTGTAGAGTGTAAGCTCTTATGGTCAGCAGTGTCTCTCCTGTAGAGTGTAAGCTCTTATGGTCAGCAGTGTCCTCTCTCCTGTAGAGTGTAAGCTCTTATGGTCAGCAGGGTCCTGTCTCCTGTAGAGTGTAAGCTCTTATGGTCAGCAGTGTCTCTCCTGTAGAGTGTAAGCTCTTATGGTCAGCAGTTTCCTCTCTCCTGTAGAGTGTAAGCTCTTATGGTCAGCAGTGTCTCTCCTGTAGAGTGTAAGCTCTTATGGTCAGCGGTGTCTCTCCTGTAGAGTGTAAGCTCTTATGATCAGCAGTGTCTCTCCTGTAGAGTGTAAGCTCTTATGGTCAGCAGTGTCCTCTCTCCTGTAGAGTGTAAGCTCTTATGATCAGCAGTGTCCTCTCTCCTGTAGAGTGTAAGCTCTTATGGTCAGCAGTGTCTCTCCTGTAGAGTGTAAGCTCTTATGATCAGCGGTGTCCTCTCTCCTGTAGAGTGTAAGCTCTTATGGTCAGCAGTGTCTCTCCTGTAGAGTGTAAGCTCTTATGGTCAGCAGTTTCTCTCCTGTAGAGTGTAAGCTCTTATGGTCAGCAGTGTCCTCTCTCCTGTAGAGTGTAAGCTCTTATGATCAGCAGTGTCTCTCCTGTAGAGTGTAAGCTCTTATGGTCAGCAGTGTCCTCTCTCCTGTAGAGTGTAAGCTCTTATGATCAGCAGTTTCTCTCCTGTAGAGTGTAAGCTCTTATGGTCAGCAGTGTCCTCTCTCCTGTAGAGTGTAAGCTCTTATGGTCAGCAGTGTCTCTCCTGTAGAGTGTAAGCTCTTATGGTCAGCAGTGTCCTCTCTCCTGTAGAGTGTAAGCTCTTATGGTCAGCAGGGTCCTCTCTCCTGTAGAGCGTAAGCTCTTATGGTCAGCAGGGTCCTCTCTCCTGTAGAGTGTAAGCTCTTATGGTCAGCAGTGTCCTCTCTCCTGTAGAGTGTAAGCTCTTATGGTCAGCAGTGTCTCTCCTGTAGAGTGTAAGCTCTTATGATCAGCGGTGTCTCTCCTGTAGAGTGTAAGCTCTTATGGTCAGCAGTGTCTCTCCTGTAGAGTGTAAGCTCTTATGATCAGCAGTGTCTCTCCTGTAGAGTGTAAGCTCTTATGATCAGCAGTGTCTCTCCTGTAGAGTGTAAGCTCTTATGGTCAGCAGTGTCCTCTCTCCTGTAGAGTGTAAGCTCTTATGGTCAGCAGCGTCCTCTCTCCTGTAGAGTGTAAGCTCTTATGGTCAGCAGTGTCCTCTCTCCTGTAGAGTGTAAGCTCTTATGGTCAGCAGTGTCCTCTCTCCTATAGAGTGTAAGCTCTTATGATCAGCGGTGTCTCTCCTGTAGAGTGTAAGCTCTTATGGTCAGCAGTGTCCTCTCTCCTATAGAGTGTAAGCTCTTATGATCAGCGGTGTCTCTCCTGTAGAGTGTAAGCTCTTATGGTCAGCAGTGTCCTCTCTCCTGTAGAGTGTAAGCTCTTATGGTCAGCAGTGTCCTCTCTCCTGTAGAGTGTAAGCTCTTATGGTCAGCAGTGTCTCTCCTGTAGAGTGTAAGCTCTTATGGTCAGCAGTGTCCTCTCCTGTAGAGTGTAAGCTCTTATGGTCAGCAGTGTCCTCTCCTGTAGAGTGTAAGCTCTTATGGTCAGCAGTGTCTCTCCTGTAGAGTGTAAGCTCTTATGATCAGCAGTGTCTCTCCTGTAGAGTGTAAGCTCTTATGGTCAGCAGTGTCTCTCCTGTAGAGTGTAAGCTCTTATGGTCAGCAGTGTCTCTCCTGTAGAGTGTAAGCTCTTATGATCAGCAGTGTCCTCTCTCCTGTAGAGTGTAAGCTCTTATGATCAGCAGTGTCCTCTCTCCTGTAGAGTGTAAGCTCTTATGGTCAGCAGTGTCCTCTCTCCTGTAGAGTGTAAGCTCTTATGGTCAGCAGTGTCCTCTCTCCTGTAGAGTGTAAGCTCTTATGGTCAGCAGTGTCCTCTCTCCTGTAGAGTGTAAGCTCTTATGGTCAGCAGTGTCTCTCCTGTAGAGTGTAAGCTCTTATGGTCAGCAGTGTCCTCTCTCCTGTAGAGTGTAAGCTCTTATGGTCAGCAGTGTCCTCTCTCCTGTAGAGTGTAAGCTCTTATGGTCAGCAGTGTCTCTCCTGTAGAGTGTAAGCTCTTATGGTCAGCAGTGTCTCTCCTGTAGAGTGTAAGCTCTTATGGTCAGCAGTGTCTCTCCTGTAGAGTGTAAGCTCTTATGGTCAGCGGTGTCTCTCCTGTAGAGTGTAAGCTCTTATGATCAGCAGTGTCCTCTCTCCTGTAGAGTGTAAGCTCTTATGATCAGCAGGGTCCTCTCTCCTGTAGAGTGTAAGCTCTTATGGTCAGCAGTGTCCTCTCTCCTGTAGAGTGTAAGCTCTTATGGTCAGCAGTGTCTCTCCTGTAGAGTGTAAGCTCTTATGGTCAGCAGTGTCCTCTCTCCTGTAGAGTGTAAGCTCTTATGGTCAGCAGTGTCTCTCCTGTAGAGTGTAAGCTCTTATGGTCAGCAGTGTCCTCTCTCCTGTAGAGTGTAAGCTCTTATGGTCAGCAGTGTCCTCTCTCCTGTAGAGTGTAAGCTCTTATGGTCAGCAGTGTCCTCTCTCCTGTAGAGTGTAAGCTCTTATGGTCAGCAGTGTCTCTCCTGTAGAGTGTAAGCTCTTATGGTTAGCAGTGTCTCTCCTGTAGAGTGTAAGCTCTTATGGTTAGCAGTGTCCTCTCTCCTGTAGAGTGTAAGCTCTTATGATCAGCAGTGTCTCTCCTGTAGAGTGTAAGCTCTTATGGTCAGCAGTGTCCTCTCTCCTGTAGAGTGTAAGCTCTTATGGTTAGCAGTGTCCTCTCTCCTGTAGAGTGTAAGCTCTTATGGTCAGCAGTGTCTCTCCTGTAGAATGTAAGCTCTTATGGTCAGCAGTGTCTCTCCTGTAGAGTGTAAGCTCTTATGGTCAGCGGTGTCCTCTCTCCTGTAGAGTGTAAGCTCTTATGGTCAGCAGTGTCCTCTCTCCTGTAGAGTGTAAGCTCTTATGGTCAGCAGTGTCTCTCCTGTAGAGTGTAAGCTCTTATGGTCAGCAGTGTCTCTCCTGTAGAGTGTAAGCTCTTATGATCAGCAGTGTCCTCTCTCCTGTAGAGTGTAAGCTCTTATGGTCAGCAGTGTCCTCTCTCCTGTAGAGTGTAAGCTCTTATGGTCAGCAGTGTCTCTCCTGTAGAGTGTAAGCTCTTATGGTCAGCAGTGTCCTCTCTCCTGTAGAGTGTAAGCTCTTATGGTCAGCAGTGTCTCTCCTGTAGAGTGTAAGCTCTTATGGTCAGCAGTGTCTCTCCTGTAGAGTGTAAGCTCTTATGGTTAGCAGTGTCTCTCCTGTAGAGTGTAAGCTCTTATGGTTAGCAGTGTCCTCTCTCCTGTAGAGTGTAAGCTCTTATGATCAGCAGTGTCTCTCCTGTAGAGTGTAAGCTCTTATGGTCAGCAGTGTCCTCTCTCCTGTAGAGTGTAAGCTCTTATGGTTAGCAGTGTCCTCTCTCCTGTAGAGTGTAAGCTCTTATGGTCAGCAGTGTCTCTCCTGTAGAATGTAAGCTCTTATGATCAGCAGTGTCCTCTCTCCTGTAGAGTGTAAGCTCTTATGGTCAGCAGTGTCTCTCCTGTAGAGTGTAGGCTCTTATGGTCAGCAGTGTCCTCTCTCCTGTAGAGTGTAAGCTCTTATGGTCAGCAGTGTCCTCTCTCCTGTAGAGTGTAAGCTCTTATGGTCAGCAGTGTCTCTCCTGTAGAGTGTAAGCTCTTATGGTCAGCAGTGTCTCTCCTGTAGAGTGTAAGCTCTTATGGTCAGCAGTGTCTCTCCTGTAGAGTGTAAGCTCTTATGATCAGCAGTGTCCTCTCTCCTGTAGAGTGTAAGCTCTTATGGTCAGCGGTGTCTCTCCTGTAGAGTGTAAGCTCTTATGATCAGCAGGGTCCTCTCTCCTGTAGAGTGTAAGCTCTTATGGTCAGCAGTGTCTCTCCTGTAGAGTGTAAGCTCTTATGGTCAGCAGTGTCCTCTCTCCTGTAGAGTGTAAGCTCTTATGGTCAGCAGTGTCCTCTCTCCTGTAGAGTGTAAGCTCTTATGATCAGCAGTGTCTCTCCTGTAGAGTGTAAGCTCTTATGGTCAGCAGTGTCTCTCCTGTAGAGTGTAAGCTCTTATGGTCAGCAGTGTCTCTCCTGTAGAGTGTAAGCTCTTATGGTCAGCGGTGTCCTCTCTCCTGTAGAGTGTAAGCTCTTATGGTCAGCAGTGTCCTCTCTCCTGTAGAGTGTAAGCTCTTATGGTCAGCAGTGTCTCTCCTGTAGAGTGTAAGCTCTTATGGTCAGCAGGGTCCTCTCTCCTGTAGAGTGTAAGCTCTTATGGTCAGCAGTGTCTCTCCTGTAGAGTGTAAGCTCTTATGGTCAGCAGTGTCTCTCTCCTGTAGAGTGTAAGCTCTTATGGTCAGCAGGGTCCTCTCTCCTGTAGAGTGTAAGCTCTTATGGTCAGCAGTGTCTCTCCTGTAGAGTGTAAGCTCTTATGGTCAGCAGTGTCCTCTCTCCTGTAGAGTGTAAGCTCTTATGATCAGCAGTGTCTCTCCTGTAGAGTGTAAGCTCTTATGGTCAGCAGTGTCTCTCCTGTAGAGTGTAAGCTCTTATGGTCAGCAGTGTCTCTCCTGTAGAGTGTAAGCTCTTATGGTCAGCAGGGTCCTCTCTCCTGTAGAGTGTAAGCTCTTATGGTCAGCAGGGTCCTCTCTCCTGTAGAGTGTAAGCTCTTATGGTCAGCGGGGTCCTCTCTCCTGTAGAGTGTAAGCTCTTATGGTCAGCAGTGTCTCTCCTGTAGAGTGTAAGCTCTTATGATCAGCAGTGTCTCTCCTGTAGAGTGTAAGCTCTTATGGTCAGCAGTGTCTCTCCTGTAGAGTGTAAGCTCTTATGATCAGCAGTGTCTCTCCTGTAGAGTGTAAGCTCTTATGATCAGCAGTGTCTCTCCTGTAGAGTGTAAGCTCTTATGGTCAGCAGTGTCCTCTCCTGTAGAGTGTAAGCTCTTATGATCAGCAGTGTCTCTCCTGTAGAGTGTAAGCTCTTATGGTCAGCAGTGTCTCTCCTGTAGAGTGTAAGCTCTTATGGTCAGCAGTGTCTCTCCTGTAGAGTGTAAGCTCTTATGGTCAGCAGTGTCTCTCCTGTAGAGTGTAAGCTCTTATGGTCAGCGGGGTCCTCTCTCCTGTAGAGTGTAAGCTCTTATGGTCAGCAGTGTCTCTCCTGTAGAGTGTAAGCTCTTATGATCAGCAGTGTCTCTTCTGTAGAGTGTAAGCTCTTATGGTCAGCAGGGTCCTCTCTCCTGTAGAGTGTAAGCTCTTGTGGTCAGCAGTGTCTCTCCTGTAGAGTGTAAGCTCTTATGGTCAGCAGTGTCCTCTCTCCTGTAGAGTGTAAGCTCTTATGGTCAGCAGTGTCTCTCCTGTAGAGTGTAAGCTCTTATGGTCAGCAGTGTCCTCTCTCCTGTAGAGTGTAAGCTCTTATGGTCAGCAGGGTCTCTCCTGTAGAGTGTAGGCTCTTATGGTCAGCAGTGTCCTCTCTCCTGTAGAGTGTAAGCTCTTATGGTCAGCAGTTTCCTCTCTCCTGTAGAGTGTAAGCTCTTATGGTCAGCAGTGTCTCTCCTGTAGAGTGTAAGCTCTTATGATCAGCAGTGTCCTCTCTCCTGTAGAGTGTAAGCTCTTATGGTCAGCAGGGTCTTCTCTCCTGTAGAGTGTAAGCTCTTATGGTCAGCAGTGTCTCTCCTGTAGAGTGTAAGCTCTTATGGTCAGCAGTGTCTCTCCTGTAGAGTGTAAGCTCTTATGGTCAGCAGTGTCTCTCCTGTAGAGTGTAAGCTCTTATGGTCAGCAGTGTCTCTCCTGTAGAGTGTAAGCTCTTATGGTCAGCAGTGTCTCTCCTGTAGAGTGTAAGCTCTTATGGTCAGCAGTGTCTCTCCTGTAGAGTGTAAGCTCTTATGGTCAGCAGTGTCCTCTCTCCTGTAGAGTGTAAGCTCTTATGGTCAGCGGTGTCCTCTCTCCTGTAGAGTGTAAGCTCTTATGGTCAGCAGGGTCTTCTCTCCTGTAGAGTGTAAGCTCTTATGGTCAGCAGTGTCTCTCCTGTAGAGTGTAAGCTCTTATGGTCAGCAGTGTCTCTCCTGTAGAGTGTAAGCTCTTATGGTCAGCAGTGTCTCTCCTGTAGAGTGTAAGCTCTTATGGTCAGCAGTGTCTCTCCTGTAGAGTGTAAGCTCTTATGGTCAGCAGTGTCTCTCCTGTAGAGTGTAAGCTCTTATGGTCAGCAGTGTCTCTCCTGTAGAGTGTAAGCTCTTATGGTCAGCAGTGTCCTCTCTTCTGTAGAGTGTAAGCTCTTATGGTCAGCAGGGTCCTCTCTCCTGTAGAGTGTAAGCTCTTATGATCAGCAGTGTCCTCTCTCCTGTAGAGTGTAAGCTCTTATGGTCAGCAGTGTCCTCTCTTCTGTAGAGTGTAAGCTCTTATGGTCAGCAGTGTCTCTCTCCTGTAGAGTGTAAGCTCTTATGGTCAGCAGTGTCTCTCTCCTGTAGAGTGTAAGCTCTTATGGTCAGCAGTGTCTCTCCTGTAGAGTGTAAGCTCTTATGGTCAGCAGTGTCTCTCCTGTAGAGTGTAAGCTCTTATGGTCAGCAGTGTCTCTCCTGTAGAGTGTAAGCTCTTATGGTCAGCGGGGTCCTCTCCTGTAGAGTGTAAGCTCTTATGGTCAGCAGTGTCTCTCCTGTAGAGTGTAAGCTCTTATGGTCAGCAGTGTCTCTCCTGTAGAGTGTAAGCTCTTATGATCAGCAGTGTCTCTCCTGTAGAGTGTAAGCTCTTATGGTCAGCAGTGTCCTCTCTCCTGTAGAGTGTAATCTCTTATGATCAGCAGTGTCTCTCCTATAGAGTGTAAGCTCTTATGGTCAGCAGTGTCCTCTCTCCTGTAGAGTGTAAGCTCTTATGGTCAGCAGTGTCTCTCCTGTAGAGTGTAAGCTCTTATGGTCAGCAGTGTCCTCTCTCCTGTAGAGTGTTAGCTCTTATGGTCAGCAGTGTCTCTCCTGTAGAGTGTAAGCTCTTATGGTCAGCAGTGTCTCTCCTGTAGAGTGTAAGCTCTTATGGTCAGCAGTGTCCTCTCTCCTGTAGAGTGTAAGCTCTTATGGTCAGCAGTGTCTCTCTCCTGTAGAGTGTAAGCTCTTATGGTCAGCAGTGTCTCTCCTGTAGAGTGTAAGCTCTTATGGTCAGCAGTGTCCTCTCTCCTGTAGAGTGTAAGCTCTTATGGTCAGCAGTGTCTCTCCTGTAGAGTGTAAGCTCTTATGGTCAGCAGTGTCCTCTCTCCTGTAGAGTGTAAGCTCTTATGGTCAGCAGTGTCTCTCCTGTAGAGTGTAAGCTCTTATGGTCAGCAGGGTCCTCTCTCCTGTAGAGTGTAAGCTCTTATGGTCAGCAGTGTCCTCTCTCCTGTAGAGTGTAAGCTCTTATGGTCAGCAGTGTCCTCTCTCCTGTAGAGTGTAAGCTCTTATGGTCAGCAGTGTCTCTCCTGTAGAGTGTAAGCTCTTATGGTCAGCAGTGTCTCTCCTGTAGAGTGTAAGCTCTTATGATCAGCAGAGTCTCTCCTGTAGAGTGTAAGCTCTTATGGTCAGCAGTGTCTCTCCTGTAGAGTGTAAGCTCTTATGGTCAGCGGGGTCCTCTCTCCTGTAGAGTGTAAGCTCTTATGGTCAGCAGTGTCCTCTCTCCTGTAGAGTGTAACTCTTATGATCAGCAGTGTCTCTCCTGTAGAGTGTAAGCTCTTATGGTCAGCAGTGTCTCTCCTGTAGAGTGTAAGCTCTTATGATCAGCAGTGTCTCTCCTGTAGAGTGTAAGCTCTTATGGTCAGCAGTGTCCTCTCTCCTGTAGAGTGTAAGCTCTTATGGTCAGCAGTGTCTCTCCTGTAGAGTGTAAGCTCTTATGGTCAGCAGTGTCTCTCCTGTAGAGTGTAAGCTCTTATGGTCAGCAGTGTCTCTCCTGTAGAGTGTAAGCTCTTATGGTCAGCAGTGTCTCTCCTGTAGAGTGTAAGCTCTTATGGTCAGCAGTGTCTCTCCTGTAGAGTGTAAGCTCTTATGGTCAGCAGTGTCCTCTCTCCTGTAGAGTGTAAGCTCTTATGGTCAGCAGTGTCTCTCTCCTGTAGAGTGTAAGCTCTTATGGTCAGCAGTGTCCTCTCTCCTGTAGAGTGTAAGCTCTTATGGTCAGCAGTGTCTCTCCTGTAGAGTGTAAGCTCTTATGGTCAGCGGTGTCTCTCCTGTAGAGTGTAAGCTCTTATGGTCAGCAGGGTCCTCTCTCCTGTAGAGTGTAAGCTCTTATGGTCAGCAGTGTCTCTCCTGTAGAGTGTAAGCTCTTATGATCAGCAGTGTCTCTCCTGTAGAGTGTAAGCTCTTATGGTCAGCGGGGTCCTCTCTCCTGTAGAGTGTAAGCTCTTATGGTCAGCGGGGTCCTCTCTCCTGTAGAGTGTAAGCTCTTATGGTCAGCGGTGTCCTCTCTCCTGTAGAGTGTAAGCTCTTATGGTCAGCAGTGTCTCTCCTGTAGAGTGTAAGCTCTTATGGTCAGCAGTGTCTCTCCTGTAGAGTGTAAGCTCTTATGGTCAGCAGTGTCTCTCCTGTAGAGTGTAAGCTCTTATGGTCAGCAGTGTCTCTCCTGTAGAGTGTAAGCTCTTATGGTCAGCAGTGTCTCTCCTGTAGAGTGTAAGCTCTTATGGTCAGCAGTGTCTCTCCTGTAGAGTGTAAGCTCTTATGGTCAGCAGTGTCTCTCCTGTAGAGTGTAAGCTCTTATGGTCAGCAGTGTCTCTCCTGTAGAGTGTAAGCTCTTATGATCAGCAGTGTCTCTCCTGTAGAGTGTAAGCTCTTATGGTCAGCAGTGTCCTCTCTCCTGTAGAGTGTAAGCTCTTATGGTCAGCAGTGTCCTCTCTCCTGTAGAGTGTAAGCTCTTATGATCAGCAGTGTCTCTCCTGTAGAGTGTAAGCTCTTATGATCAGCAGTGTCTCTCCTGTAGAGTGTAAGCTCTTATGGTCAGCAGTGTCCTCTCTCCTGTAGAGTGTAAGCTCTTATGGTCAGCAGTGTCCTCTCTCCTGTAGAGTGTAAGCTCTTATGGTCAGCAGTGTCTCTCCTGTAGAGTGTAAGCTCTTATGGTCAGCAGTGTCCTCTCTCCTGTAGAGTGTAAGCTCCTATGATCAGCAGTGTCCTCTCTCCTGTAGAGTGTAAGCTCTTATGGTCAGCAGTGTCTCTCCTGTAGAGTGTAAGCTCTTATGGTCAGCAGTGTCTCTCCTGTAGAGTGTAAGCTCTTATGGTCAGCAGTGTCCTCTCTCCTGTAGAGTGTAAGCTCTTATGGTCAGCAGTGTCCTCTCTCCTGTAGAGTGTAAGCTCTTATGGTCAGCAGTGTCTCTCCTGTAGAGTGTAAGCTCTTATGGTCAGCAGTGTCCTCTCTCCTGTAGAGTGTAAGCTCTTATGGTCAGCAGTGTCCTCTCTCCTGTAGAGTGTAAGCTCTTATGGTCAGCAGTGTCCTCTCTCCTGTAGAGTGTAAGCTCTTATGGTCAGTGTCCTCTCTCCTGTAGAGTGTAAGCTCTTATGGTCAGCAGTGTCTCTCCTGTAGAGTGTAAGCTCTTATGGTCAGCAGTGTCCTCTCTCCTGTAGAGTGTAAGCTCTTATGGTCAGCGGTGTCCTCTCTCCTGTAGAGTGTAAGCTCTTATGGTCAGCAGTGTCTCTCCTGTAGAGTGTAAGCTCTTATGGTCAGCAGTGTCCTCTCTCCTGTAGAGTGTAAGCTCTTATGGTCAGCAGTGTCTCTCCTGTAGAGTGTAAGCTCTTATGGTCAGCGGTGTCTCTCCTGTAGAGTGTAAGCTCTTATGGTTAGCAGTGTCTCTCCTGTAGAGTGTAAGCTCTTATGGTTAGCAGTGTCCTCTCTCCTGTAGAGTGTAAGCTCTTATGGTCAGCAGTGTCCTCTCTCCTGTAGAGTGTAAGCTCTTATGGTCAGCAGTGTCCTCTCTCCTGTAGAGTGTAAGCTCTTATGATCAGCAGTGTCTCTCCTGTAGAGTGTAAGCTCTTATGGTCAGCAGTGTCCTCTCTCCTGTAGAGTGTAAGCTCTTATGATCAGCAGTGTCTCTCCTGTAGAGTGTAAGCTCTTATGATCAGCAGTGTCTCTCCTGTAGAGTGTAAGCTCTTATGGTCAGCAGTGTCCTCTCTCCTGTAGAGTGTAAGCTCTTATGGTCAGCAGTGTCTCTCCTGTAGAGTGTAAGCTCTTATGGTCAGCAGTGTCCTCTCTCCTGTAGAGTGTAAGCTCCTATGATCAGCAGTGTCCTCTCTCCTGTAGAGTGTAAGCTCTTATGGTCAGCAGTGTCTCTCCTGTAGAGTGTAAGCTCTTATGATCAGCAGTGTCTCTCCTGTAGAGTGTAAGCTCTTATGGTCAGCGGTGTCCTCTCTCCTGTAGAGTGTAAGCTCTTATGGTCAGCAGTGTCTCTCCTGTAGAGTGTAAGCTCTTATGGTCAGCAGTGTCCTCTCTCCTGTAGAGTGTAAGCTCCTATGATCAGCAGTGTCCTCTCTCCTGTAGAGTGTAAGCTCTTATGGTCAGCAGTGTCTCTCCTGTAGAGTGTAAGCTCTTATGGTCAGCAGTGTCTCTCCTGTAGAGTGTAAGCTCTTATGGTCAGCAGGGTCTCTCCTGTAGAGTGTAAGCTCTTATGGTCAGCAGGGTCCTCTCTCCTGTAGAGTGTAAGCTCTTATGGTCAGCAGGGTCCTCTCTCCTGTAGAGTGTAAGCTCTTATGGTCAGCAGTGTCTCTCCTGTAGAGTGTAAGCTCTTATGGTCAGCAGTGTCCTCTCTCCTGTAGAGTGTAAGCTCTTATGGTCAGCAGTGTCCTCTCTCCTGTAGAGTGTAAGCTCTTATGGTCAGCAGTGTCTCTCCTGTAGAGTGTAAGCTCTTATGGTCAGCAGTGTCCTCTCTCCTGTAGAGTGTAAGCTCTTATGGTCAGCAGTGTCCTCTCTCCTGTAGAGTGTAAGCTCTTATGGTCAGCAGTGTCCTCTCTCCTGTAGAGTGTAAGCTCTTATGGTCAGTGTCCTCTCTCCTGTAGAGTGTAAGCTCTTATGGTCAGCAGTGTCTCTCCTGTAGAGTGTAAGCTCTTATGGTCAGCAGTGTCCTCTCTCCTGTAGAGTGTAAGCTCTTATGGTCAGCGGTGTCCTCTCTCCTGTAGAGTGTAAGCTCTTATGGTCAGCAGTGTCCTCTCTCCTGTAGAGTGTAAGCTCTTATGGTCAGCAGTGTCTCTCCTGTAGAGTGTAAGCTCTTATGGTCAGCGGTGTCTCTCCTGTAGAGTGTAAGCTCTTATGGTCAGCAGTGTCTCTCCTGTAGAGTGTAAGCTCTTATGGTCAGCGGTGTCTCTCCTGTAGAGTGTAAGCTCTTATGATCAGCAGTGTCTCTCCTGTAGAGTGTAAGCTCTTATGGTCAGCAGTGTCCTCTCTCCTGTAGAGTGTAAGCTCTTATGATCAGCAGTGTCCTCTCTCCTGTAGAGTGTAAGCTCTTATGGTCAGCAGTGTCTCTCCTGTAGAGTGTAAGCTCTTATGGTCAGCAGTGTCTCTCCTGTAGAGTGTAAGCTCTTATGGTCAGCAGTGTCCTCTCTCCTGTAGAGTGTAAGCTCTTATGATCAGCGGTGTCTCTCCTGTAGAGTGTAAGCTCTTATGGTCAGCAGTGTCTCTCCTGTAGAGTGTAAGCTCTTATGGTCAGCAGTTTCCTCTCTCCTGTAGAGTGTAAGCTCTTATGGTCAGCAGTGTCTCTCCTGTAGAGTGTAAGCTCTTATGATCAGCAGTGTCTCTCCTGTAGAGTGTAAGCTCTTATGGTCAGCAGTGTCCTCTCTCCTGTAGAGTGTAAGCTCTTATGGTCAGCAGTGTCTCTCCTGTAGAGTGTAAGCTCTTATGGTCAGCAGTGTCTCTCCTGTAGAGTGTAAGCTCTTATGGTCAGCAGTTTCCTCTCTCCTGTAGAGTGTAAGCTCTTATGGTCAGCAGTGTCTCTCCTGTAGAGTGTAAGCTCTTATGATCAGCAGTGTCTCTCCTGTAGAGTGTAAGCTCTTATGGTCAGCGGGGTCCTCTCTCCTGTAGAGTGTAAGCTCTTATGATCAGCAGTGTCTCTCCTGTAGAGTGTAAGCTCTTATGGTCAGCAGTGTCTCTCCTGTAGAGTGTAAGCTCTTATGGTCAGCAGTGTCCTCTCTCCTGTAGAGTGTAAGCTCTTATGGTCAGCAGTGTCTCTCCTGTAGAGTGTAAGCTCTTATGGTCAGCGGGGTCCTCTCTCCTGTAGAGTGTAAGCTCTTATGGTCAGCAGTGTCCTCTCTCCTGTAGAGTGTAAGCTCTTATGATCAGCGGGGTCCTCTCTCCTGTAGAGTGTAAGCTCTTATGGTCAGCGGGGTCCTCTCTCCTGTAGAGTGTAAGCTCTTATGGTCAGCAGTGTCCTCTCTCCTGTAGAGTGTAAGCTCTTATGGTCAGCAGTGTCCTCTCTCCTGTAGAGTGTAAGCTCTTATGGTCAGCAGGGTCTCTCCTGTAGAGTGTAAGCTCTTATGGTCAGCAGGGTCTCTCCTGTAGAGTGTAAGCTCTTATGGTCAGCAGTGTCTCTCCTGTAGAGTGTAAGCTCTTATGGTCAGCAGTGTCTCTCCTGTAGAGTGTAAGCTCTTATGGTCAGCGGTGTCTCTCCTGTAGAGTGTAAGCTCTTATGGTCAGCAGGGTCCTCTCTCCTGTAGAGTGTAAGCTCTTATGGTCAGCAGTGTCTCTCCTGTAGAGTGTAAGCTCTTATGGTCAGCAGTGTCTCTCCTGTAGAGTGTAAGCTCTTATGGTCAGCAGTGTCCTCTCTCCTGTAGAGTGTAAGCTCTTATGGTTAGCAGTGTCTCTCCTGTAGAGTGTAAGCTCTTATGATCAGCAGGGTCCTCTCTCCTGTAGAGTGTAAGCTCTTATGGTCAGCAGTGTCCTCTCTCCTGTAGAGTGTAAGCTCTTATGGTCAGCAGTGTCTCTCCTGTAGAGTGTAAGCTCTTATGGTCAGCAGTGTCTCTCTCCTGTAGAGTGTAAGCTCTTATGGTCAGCAGTGTCCTCTCTCCTGTAGAGTGTAAGCTCTTATGGTCAGCAGTGTCCTCTCTCCTGTAGAGTGTAAGCTCTTATGGTCAGCAGTGTCTCTCCTGTATAGTGTAAGCTCTTATGGTCAGCAGTGTCTCTCCTGTAGAGTGTAAGCTCTTATGATCAGCAGGGTCCTGTCTCCTGTAGAGTGTAAGCTCTTATGGTCAGCAGTGTCCTCTCTCCTGTAGAGTGTAAGCTCTTATGGTCAGCAGTGTCTCTCCTGTAGAGTGTAAGCTCTTATGGTCAGCAGTGTCCTCTCTCCTGTAGAGTGTAAGCTCTTATGGTCAGCAGTGTCTCTCCTGTAGAGTGTAAGCTCTTATGATCAGCAGGGTCCTGTCTCCTGTAGAGTGTAAGCTCTTATGGTCAGCAGTGTCTCTCTCCTGTAGAGTGTAAGCTCTTATGGTCAGCGGTGTCCTCTCTCCTGTAGAGTGTAAGCTCTTATGGTCAGCAGTGTCTCTCTCCTGTAGAGTGTAAGCTCTTATGGTCAGCAGGGTCCTCTCTCCTGTAGAGTGTAAGCTCTTATGGTCAGCGGTGTCCTCTCTCCTGTAGAGTGTAAGCTCTTATGCTCAGCAGTGTCTCTCCTGTAGAGTGTAAGCTCTTATGGTCAGCAGTTTCCTCTCTCCTGTAGAGTGTAAGCTCTTATGGTCAGCAGTGTCTCTCCTGTAGAGTGTAAGCTCTTATGGTCAGCAGTGTCTCTCCTGTAGAGTGTAAGCTCTTATGGTCAGCAGGGTCCTCTCTCCTGTAGAGTGTAAGCTCTTATGGTCAGCAGGGTCCTCTCTCCTGTAGAGTATAAGCTCTTATGGTCAGCAGTGTATCTCCTGTAGAGTGTAAGCTCTTATGATCAGCAGTGTCTCTCCTGTAGAGTGTAAGCTCTTATGGTCAGCAGTGTCCTCTCTCCTGTAGAGTGTAAGCTCTTATGGTCAGCAGGGTCCTCTCTCCTATAGAGTGTAAGCTCTTATGATCAGCAGTGTCCTCTCTCCTGTAGAGTGTAAGCTCTTATGGTCAGCAGTGTCTCTCCTGTAGAGTGTAAGCTCTTATGATCAGCAGTGTCTCTCCTGTAGAGTGTAAGCTCTTATGGTCAGCGGGGTCCTCTCTCCTGTAGAGTGTAAGCTCTTATGATCAGCAGTGTCTCTCCTGTAGAGTGTAAGCTCCTATGGTCAGCAGTGTCCTCTCTCCTGTAGAGTGTAAGCTCTTATGGTCAGCAGTGTCCTCTCTCCTGTAGAGTGTAAGCTCTTATGGTCAGCAGGGTCTCTCCTGTAGAGTGTAAGCTCTTATGGTCAGCAGGGTCTCTCCTGTAGAGTGTAAGCTCTTATGGTCAGCAGTGTCTCTCCTGTAGAGTGTAAGCTCTTATGGTCAGCAGTGTCTCTCCTGTAGAGTGTAAGCTCTTATGGTCAGCGGTGTCTCTCCTGTAGAGTGTAAGCTCTTATGGTCAGCAGGGTCCTCTCTCCTGTAGAGTGTAAGCTCTTATGGTCAGCAGTGTCTCTCCTGTAGAGTGTAAGCTCTTATGGTCAGCAGTGTCTCTCCTGTAGAGTGTAAGCTCTTATGGTCAGCAGTGTCCTCTCTCCTGTAGAGTGTAAGCTCTTATGGTCAGCGGTGTCCTCTCTCCTGTAGAGTGTAAGCTCTTATGGTCAGCAGTGTCTCTCCTGTAGAGTGTAAGCTCTTATGGTCAGCAGTGTCTCTCCTGTAGAGTGTAAGCTCTTATGGTCAGCAGTGTCCTCTCTCCTGTAGAGTGTAAGCTCTTATGGTCAGCAGTGTCCTCTCTCCTGTAGAGTGTAAGCTCTTATGGTCAGCAGTGTCTCTCCTGTAGAGTGTAAGCTCTTATGGTCAGCAGTGTCCTCTCTCCTGTAGAGTGTAAGCTCTTATGGTCAGCAGTGTCTCTCCTGTAGAGTGTAAGCTCTTATGATCAGCAGGGTCCTGTCTCCTGTAGAGTGTAAGCTCTTATGGTCAGCAGTGTCTCTCCTGTAGAGTGTAAGCTCTTATGGTCAGCAGTGTCTCTCCTGTAGAGTGTAAGCTCTTATGGTCAGCAGTGTCTCTCCTGTAGAGTGTAAGCTCTTATGGTCAGCAGTTTCCTCTCTCCTGTAGAGTGTAAGCTCTTATGGTCAGCAGGGTCCTCTCTCCTGTAGAGTGTAAGCTCTTATGATCAGCAGTGTCTCTCCTGTAGAGTGTAAGCTCTTATGGTCAGCAGTGTCTCTCCTGTAGAGTGTAAGCTCTTATGGTCAGCAGTGTCTCTCCTGTAGAGTGTAAGCTCTTATGGTCAGCGGTGTCTCTCCTGTAGAGTGTAAGCTCTTATGGTCAGCAGTGTCTCTCCTGTAGAGTGTAAGCTCTTATGATCAGCAGGGTCCTCTCTCCCGTAGAGTGTAAGCTCTTATGATCAGCAGGGTCCTGTCTCCTGTAGAGTGTAAGCTCTTATGGTCAGCAGTGTCCTCTCTCCTGTAGAGTGTAAGCTCTTATGGTCAGCAGTGTCTCTCCTGTAGAGTGTAAGCTCTTATGGTCAGCAGTGTCCTCTCTCCTGTAGAGTGTAAGCTCTTATGGTCAGCAGTGTCTCTCCTGTAGAGTGTAAGCTCTTATGATCAGCAGGGTCCTGTCTCCTGTAGAGTGTAAGCTCTTATGGTCAGCAGTGTCTCTCTCCTGTAGAGTGTAAGCTCTTATGGTCAGCGGGGTCCTCTCTCCTGTAGAGTGTAAGCTCTTATGGTCAGCAGTGTCTCTCTCCTGTAGAGTGTAAGCTCTTATGGTCAGCAGTGTCTCTCCTGTAGAGTGTAAGCTCTTATGGTCAGCAGGGTCCTCTCTCCTGTAGAGTGTAAGCTCTTATGGTCAGCGGTGTCCTCTCTCCTGTAGAGTGTAAGCTCTTATGGTCAGCGGTGTCCTCTCTCCTGTAGAGTGTAAGCTCTTATGCTCAGCAGTGTCTCTCCTGTAGAGTGTAAGCTCTTATGGTCAGCAGTGTCTCTCCTGTAGAGTGTAAGCTCTTATGGTCAGCAGTGTCCTCTCTCCTGTAGAGTGTAAGCTCTTATGCTCAGCAGTGTCTCTCCTGTAGAGTGTAAGCTCTTATGGTCAGCAGTGTCTCTCCTGTAGAGTGTAAGCATGGTCAGCAGTGTCTCTCCTGTAGAGTGTAAGCTCTTATGGTCAGCAGTGTCCTCTCTCCTGTAGAGTGTAAGCTCTTATGGTCAGCAGTGTCTCTCCTGTAGAGTGTAAGCTCTTATGGTCAGCAGTGTCTCTCCTGTAGAGTGTAAGCTCTTATGGTCAGCAGTGTCTCTCCTGTAGAGTGTAAGCTCTTATGATCAGCAGTGTCTCTCCTGTAGAGTGTAAGCTCTTATGGTCAGCAGTGTCTCTCCTGTAGAGTGTAAGCTCTTATGGTCAGCAGTGTCTCTCCTGTAGAGTGTAAGCTCTTATGGTCAGCAGTGTCTCTCCTGTAGAGTGTAAGCTCTTATGGTCAGCAGTGTCTCTCCTGTAGAGTGTAAGCTCTTATGGTCAGCAGTGTCTCTCCTGTAGAGTGTAAGCTCTTATGCTCAGCAGTGTCTCTCCTGTAGAGTGTAAGCTCTTATGGTCAGCAGTGTCTCTCCTGTAGAGTGTAAGCTCTTATGATCAGCAGTGTCTCTCCTGTAGAGTGTAAGCTCTTATGGTCAGCAGTGTCTCTCTCCTGTAGAGTGTAAGCTCTTATGGTCAGCGGTGTCCTCTCTCCTGTAGAGTGTAAGCTCTTATGATCAGCAGTGTCCTCTCTCCTGTAGAGTGTAAGCTCTTATGGTCAGCAGTGTCTCTCCTGTAGAGTGTAAGCTCTTATGGTCAGCAGTGTCCTCTCTCCTGTAGAGTGTAAGCTCCTATGATCAGCAGTGTCCTCTCTCCTGTAGAGTGTAAGCTCTTATGGTCAGCAGTGTCTTCTCTCCTGTAGAGTGTAAGCTCTTATGGTCAGCAGGGTCCTCTCTCCTATAGAGTGTAAGCTCTTATGATCAGCAGTGTCTCTCCTGTAGAGTGTAAGCTCTTATGGTCAGCAGTTTCCTCTCTCCTGTAGAGTGTAAGCTCTTATGGTCAGCAGTGTCCTCTCTCCTGTAGAGTGTAAGCTCTTATGGTCAGCAGTGTCTCTCCTGTAGAGTGTAAGCTCTTATGGTCAGCAGTGTCTCTCCTGTAGAGTGTAAGCTCTTATGGTCAGCGGGGTCCTCTCTCCTGTAGAGTGTAAGCTCTTATGGTCAGCGGGGTCCTCTCTCCTGTAGAGTGTAAGCTCTTATGGTCAGCAGTGTCTCTCCTGTAGAGTGTAAGCTCTTATGGTCAGCAGTGTCTCTCCTGTAGAGTGTAAGCTCTTATGGTCAGCAGTGTCCTCTCTCCTGTAGAGTGTAAGCTCTTATGGTCAGCAGTGTCTCTCCTGTAGAGTGTAAGCTCTTATGATCAGCAGTGTCTCTCCTG